>NC_081765.1:3670795-3970795 GCF_963082965.1 Carassius carassius
AAACCGTGGTGATAACTAACCTGTGCTGAAATGGGGGGTTTCATGACCCTTTAAAGGTGTCAAGTGATGTTTTTTTTAAAGATCATTATTTTTGTGTATTTGGTGCAACAGAATATGTTGACATGCTTTAATGTTCAAAAAACACATTAGTTTACATCAATACTGTACATTATTGTAGGTCCTCTATGCCCCGCCTCTCTCAAACGTGTCGCTTTACTACAAAGGTCCTCCTTCCAACAATTGCAGTCTGCTCCGATTGGCCAAATGATCCAGTTCACTGTGATTGGCCGAACACCAAATGCACTCGTCTGAAATGTATTTTTACCATCAGTTCAAGATGAAAGAGGAAACGAGTGACATGACAGACACAGTGATTACGCTCTTATGTGTTTCAGTACACAAGCCACGGACGGTTAAGAAAGCTGACTCCACTGTGTGAACGTCTCTCTCTCTCTCTCTCACACACACAAACTCACGCACACACACAGACACAAGCGACGCGTAAAACTCCGCATTTGAACTTTCAATAGCAAATACTTAAACTAATAACAAAACATACTTACAATAGCTGATTCAGAAGCACCAAGTTGTCATGGCAGTCAGATTTACCTCCTCTTCTAGGTTCATCCATAAAATGCATTGCTCTTCTGTTGTAAGTAATCTTAAAAATACCCAAATGCATCTACTTTCGGAAGGCCAAAAAAAGTGCTTTTGCTTTTGCCTAGATACACACAGCATGTCCCTGACATGGCTGCTTCAACACTTACTGCAGTTACTGAAACAACACCTTCTTTCTTTGCGTGAACATTTGGGCATTACGCAAATATTTGCACATACTGTAGTGACGTAGACATGTGGGGGTGTGTTTGAATGAGCCGTGGCAGAGTCTTAACTTTGATAAAGAATATCTCTTTGGATTAGAGACTTTAGTCTTTGCAACTTTACAGAGCTTCTTCATGCACAAAGAGCTTGTAACACTCCAAAGAGAAAGAAAAATTGCATCATATGACCCCTTTAAATAAATGAAAGTTAGTAAATAATGACAGAAACGTACAGTTATGGCTTTAGTAAATGACCATGCTCAATTATTTTAAGATCCCTGTGGTGAAAATTAATTTTTGAACATTGTTTACATATCTGTCTGGTCTTTTTCAATATGCTTAAAGACACAGTTATTAAGCATCCACTTAAAATTGGTGTATACCAAAGTCTCAAAAATGCCCGTTTCCTACCGTCACAAACATGTTACCCAATCCTGCCAACTTGTGGGGTGGGGCTCTTCATATAATTATCTTCACTGGCAATTCTATTTACATTTCTATTATATTATATTTTCAATGCGTTTTTGTGTTGAGCAGAGTAGTCAGATATCTGTTGATTTCTTGAATGGAATGGCCAGTCAGAGGTGTTTGTTACAATCCACTCACTGCTCAAAAAGTGCGTTGAAAGGTTTTGGGAATTCTTCTGCGAGACCACGCTCTGAATCATGTGTGAAATCAGTCCAATGGAATGGTGAGATATCACAGGCTGTTGTAGTGACCAGGAAGTATAAAAACACATGTGGTTGACACAGAGAAAGCTCCTGTCATTCAGTAAGTGCTCTGTATGTGTTGGTCTTTTATGTAGTGTTGTGCAAGTATAGAACTTTTCTTATTTTCATAAAAATGGCAAAGGTTACTGACAAGCAACGTTTCAAGCTGTGTGTTCCTCTCTGCCCGCTCTTCATTATGGGTGGGGATACACACAACTTGTGCATTGTTTGTTTAGGAGCGGAGCACACTGAGTCAGCTCTCAAGAGACTGCGGATGCTCCACTCCCGATGGGCGCTCCTTGAGGAGGGCACCTTCACTAGCCTTCCTCGCGGCTCAGGTCCTGCTTCTGCTGAGGAATTCTTCAGTTTTGGTGGGTAAGGCATACATGGCGGCAGGTCAGGCTGGGGCTTGCTTGCACACCATGTCTCTTCTCGATGGGTTTCTCCTGGAGATTCCGATCAGGAGGGACCTTCTCATGTGGGGTGTTTCATCCTTCATCCCCGTCCGTAGATATGGAAGTTGTGGGCATGGCCCCTGAGGGGGCACAGCTCTTAGCATATGGCCCCTCAACTTAGGTTGTTGAGACCATACTCCAATCCAGAGCTCCGAAAGTGGTGCCTTTTTACTTCTTGGTGTGGCAACCATCAGCTGGACCCATTTAACTGCTAAGATGGTTCAGTGCTGGAGTTCCTGCAGGAACGGTTCTCTGCAGGGTTATCCCCCTCCGCATTGAAGGTATATGGGGTGGCCTTAACTGCTTACCACACCCCTCTTGGTGGCCAGTCATTGGGCAGAGACCCGCTAGGATTTGGCCATGGTTCTGAAGGCTCTCTGTAGACTTCCTTTTTAACCTTTGGATGAGGTTTCGGACAGGTACCTTACAGCCAAGACATTATTCTTGTTAGTCATCTCTTCTCTTAAAAGAGTGGGCGACCTTCAGGCCCTTTCTGTGGCCCCTTCTTGTCTTGAGTTTTCACCTGGCATGGCCAGAGTTCTCCTACACTCTAGGCCAGGGTATGTTCCTAACGTGCCCTCCTTGGTTCCATGGCCCATAGTACTGCAAGCCTTCTGTCCTTCTCCCTTTCAGGACCTAGACTACGTCCACAGAGCTGCCCTGTGGAGAAAATCAGAACAGTTATCTGTCTGCTATAGTCCTCCTAAGAAAGGTCTCCCTGCGACCAAGCAGACCATTAGCAGGCGGATAGTGGATGCCATTTCCATCGCTTAAGAGTCTTCTAATTTCCCCTCTCCTTAGGGGAACTAGGGTTACATATGTAACTTAGTGATATCCTGCACACTCACAAATAAAGAAGTACACAATCTCTCATAACCATTTATCCAATATTGCCAGTTGACATTGTGTAGCCTTTACTTCTTCAGTTAAATGAGTGAAAGTGGAGCAGATTTATCTAGTTTGAAGATACAATAATGATCTATTTTGATGTGTTGACTAAAGTTTTCTTGGTTTACATTAAAAAGTTTTATTTATTACTTTTAAAGTTAATACATTTAAAAATGACTAAATAGCACCTTTGATATAACAAATGAATTATTACAAATATATTTAAATGCATGACATACAAGTTTCAATAGAAATAACATTATATTTAATTTTATTATATGCTTGTCAGTAGGCCTACATTGACTTAAAAAAAAAGTACAAAAGCTGTCATTGGGGTGGTACCCTTTTAAAAGGAACTATTATGTACCATTTAGGTAATAATTTATAATTTATAAGATACTAACCTGTACCTTTTGAAAAGTTACCATCCCAGCAACAGCTTCAGTACTTTTTTTTTTTCTTGTGTTTGTGTTTGTGTGTGTGTGTGTGTGTGTGTGTGTGTGTGTGTTCAGCAGTACAATTTAACCATATTTTTTAAACAATAAAAGTAGGTATGCAAATGCATATAAATATTAAAAAAAACACTCTTAAAGGCAGGGTAGGTAAAAAAATGTATAAAAAACTTTTTTTCCAAATAAATACTTTAATGTAATTTCTACTGAAACTTGTATGCCATTTTTTATATATGTAATTACACATTTGTAACAATTACATTTTAGTACATTTAAAATGGATTAACATTGAATAGTATCATTGTAAAACATAATTAATTCAATTGTAATGTTCATTAAATTTACGTATATTTAATTCATATTATATTATGTGCAAATACATTTCTTTTAATTATACTTTTTAATTATTTATACACTCAAAACAATGTACATTCAACACATTTAAAGGTATTTCTCTATCACAAGGAGAGGCTGACCTCAAGTATACAGAAATTGAACAAAACTAATACTTTGTGTAACATGATCGACAGAAATAAACCTGACCACATATTCTATAATATGGGCAAGGCCCATAAATATATTAAATAAATATATTAAAACATTTTTAATATAATTTGAGAATTTCATGATGACGAACTACTGTTTCAAGGGTAGAATGAGAGAAAAAGCGAGAGCAGATGTTTGTGATGCAACATTTCTTAATGCTCACTGTTCTCTGAGAATCATCCAGTAACACTAAACTCAGCTGGGGAGCCATTTGGTACAGTCCACTCCTAAACACCTGACCATAAACATGTCATTGCTTCTGTTCAGCATGGCTCATCTCTCACAGAGAACAGATTTGGGTCAGCACTGTTTTTACAGTGTGGAAACTGTGCTGAAGAAAACCAAAGCATAAAGAAAGTCACTTGATGAGCACTAGAGTGTTCAGTTCGCTTCCTTAACTTTCTCAGAAGTCCATCTGCTTGGAAGAATTACCTTTAGCATAAAAATATAATGTAGATCAGTCACACACTTTATATTAACATTGTGGCCTTATGAATACCGTTGTAGAAAAAAATAAAAAAAACTCTGAAATAAAATCAAGCATGATTTACAACTAAAATGTATTTATTTCAAGTATGCTTGATGACTTAAATGTGACACTTTTATTTTATTTTTACACGGTTTACTAACAACTTTAATTACAATAAGTGTTTATATATTTAAAATCTGATTACATAATCATCATAGGCAACATAATAAATGAAGTTAGAAATGATGAAATTAAATCAACAAGGGGCTATTAATTAATTGTATCACTAATTGCCATAATATATGGTAGTAGTTAGCATTATATAATATATGTATAGCTTTATATATTTATAAGCTAAAATGTCCCCTGAAACATTAACAAATAAGGTGAACATTGTCTCTGAACTACCAAAAATAATTTATTTTAACTACTGTGATATTTAGTGTCATTCAGCAGGGGGCAGTAAATACTCATTTTTTCTTCTCTGGGTTCTTTCTTTTCTTTCTTCTTCTTTCTTTTTTTTGAGACCCCACAACCTCTATTTATTCGTTTGTTTGAACGTATCTCAGACGCAAACTACTGTCAACCCTAAATAATCAAAATAACAAAGTGTATTTTAAAATGCATTATATCAAATGTATTTTAAATATTAATTCTACAACCAAAAATATCTGCACATTATCTGCAAAATATATATATATTTCAAACTGGCAGGGTTAATTAGTTTAAAAACAAAGCAGAACACAGATCCATTAAAATCAAATAAAATGTAATATAATGTGCACAATGTAAGCTACTATTAGAAGTAATAACAACAACTGATGATGCATGAGTTATTGTTTTTTTATTTCTGTATTCTGAATTTTTATTTATTTTTTTCTGCAGGCTATTAATTTCTTATTTATTTATTTATTTAGTGGCGTAACGGCGCATACGAACGTGTGTGTACAACACACGTGCTTTCTGTTTATTATGAAAATATATGTTTTCAGTCAGCATTAAGAATCAGCTCAAAGAGTGCATGAGTGAAAGGGGCGTGGTATTTCACAGAGGGTGGGCGCACACACACACACACACACACACACGCACGCGCGCACATTTCCCTTCTGCTTTCTATTGTTGGAAAATAGCCTACAATCCACAGCCGCAAACACAGTCTCTGGTGCTCCGGGAAGCCATCTACATGTGCGTGCTTAGGTTTCTAAAATAACTCTCATTAACTGTTTTAAAGAAAATATTTATAAGAGAATAAAAGAGTGTCCAACACGCCCGCAGACATTAAGCAGGATTCATGACATCCCCAGCTTTCACTGTCAGGATCGCGCTCTTTCCCATCTGACACATGCAGCCGCGCGCTTTGTGTTGAGCTGCTCCGAATCGTTTTCGCGAATCGGTTCTTTTGAGCAGTTAATTTAAATTAAGCGGTTTAAAAAGATTCATCGGTACTTTTACGTCACACTCGTACCCAAGTGTCAAGTGAAAATTTGAAAATCTTTCAACAATACAGTATTCAATTTTGATGTGTTTTATAGTTCACACGAATTGTTCATGCATCATGAAGTCCTGTTCCAGTTGCTTTGTTTGCAACTTGTAAATACCACTTAGACAAATGCTGATTTTCTCATAGCTCACATTAGGCTATTTGCCGAGATAGCCTACTTTGGATGTAATTAAGCACGTTTCTCTTGTTTCTAATACAATATTAGAAGCAAGCTCTTTGTCATATGCGTAGCGTGAAAGCAGCATACACGAGTTGGATATTCGGCTATTTATTAACCTACTTTTCGCCCCATTGATCAAATAATCCGAAAACGCAAAGAGGATCAAATTCAGTCTCTATCATTTTCGAGTTTGACAAGACCGAAAGAACTATTCAGTAGGCTATTCTTTTTCCCCTGGCCATATTCACATTCACTATTCTGTCTGATATTTTCTTTTTCTAATTGTCTATTCACTTTATTATTTCACTTTATAAATCTACCCTACCTTAAATTATATGTACGTCTGCCTGCCTACTTTCTGAACCGGAAGCTCCTGACACCAAGACGAATTTCAAGTGTGTGTGTAAACGCACTTGGAATTAAAGCTCTTCTGATAACCGCTCCGACCGGACAAGACCATTTCGCGAAAGAATCGACCAGTCCAATTGGTGAACCGGTTCAAAAGAACAGACTCAAAAGAAGCGAAAAAGCGATCTGAGGAGGAGAGGCGCATCTGGAGACAATAGGAGCCAATGCAGAGCTGCGCTTTGTCGCTCTGATCGAGGGCTGTGCCGTCAAAACACAGAAGTAAAGAGATGATGGAGCGCTGAATCTGGATATATTCCCCGTTGTTTTAAACTGTGAGATCTAAGAGGAAAGATGAATTCTGCTGAAGCGGCGGAGGACGGACCCAGTGAATCAGACACGGATGCCTTCTTCAAAACAGGTACGATGAGAGGAGAGATGGAGAGACCGGATCTCCGTAGAAACCTTGGCTTATATTACAAAAGTTGGAGCTATAAGTTTTATATATATATATATATATATATATATATATATATATATATACTATATTCATAATTTCTGTGCACCTTTGCATGACGTTTACCTTCGCAGTGTATTTCTCTTTAATTTACCAATTGCTTATTTTATTTATTTTCACAGCTTTTTAATCTTATTTTGAATTTCTTTTAATGCATCCTTTGTTAATAGGCCGACTTATTTTTTTTTTTTCTCAGTTATTCAATTTTATTATAGCCTATTATTTTGTGTAGCCTATTTGGCGCTGCTTTGGCAATGTAGTTTTTGTTTACAAATCACGCTGAATTAAGAAATCGATTTTTATTTTTTTAAATAAGCTCAATAGAAGATTAAAGAAACCCGAAGTCAAACTGAAACTAAATGGGATTAATCATGGCATTATGTGGTTTAAGTATGCTTGAAGTGCAGCTTTGTGTGATGGGGATGCTGAGCTTTAGTAGGCTACCGTTATCCTGTTTGGATTGACAGCTACAATGAGCTTTAGTCTGAAAGCCCAGCCCAGCACAGCACATTACAGTACCACACAGCTGCTTGATAACTTCTCATGCATTATTTCTCAGGATTGTGGTTATTCATTTGCATGCTGTAAAACACAAAATGGCTGTCTCATTGCCGACTAAGTGTCAAATCACTGTCACTTTTATATCCTTAACTGGGATTCATGCTGGACTCATGGGGCCGTGATTGGAAAGAAGCTAATTACAAACACTCCTCTGTTAATATGTGTCATTTGTGCAAAAGCACATTGCTTTTGGGTGTTGGATATTTCAAGAAGTTTTAGTGGGAGGTGTGCTTAGCAGCAGTTTGTGGGAGGCTTTGTATAAAAATCATCCTCTTCTATAAGCTTTTGGTCTTTACGTTAGGAAGACTGGAGTCTACAGATTTTAGGTCCGGCGATTCTATAATTGTTGCCATATGCACAGTTGTAACAAGCAATGTCCTTGTAACATATGTATCTAAGCTATTTATGTTGTTCATATTGTCTTTGCAAAGTGGATGTAAATATTTACAATTTGTCTTTTGAGTGAAACTATCATATATTAGCAATGTTTTCACAACAACCTTTAACGTCTAAAAGTGGACATGAGGTCAAAATAGAACCCCCCGGGGGTCTGTAGGTCAGGATGCTGGTACATTACAATCTCTCATGTGCACACACATGTACGACTACTGCAGAAACTTGTTTTTCCACTTGTTACCTCAACTACACAACTGTGCTGCCTTTATTTCTGTCTTCTGAATGCGAGTGGGGTTCAAGGTGAGTTTCTTTTGGAGGAAGAGTGTGAGGTATCTCAGTTTTTGAGCTGAAGGTCATATCTGCCAGCACAAGCTGATAAATAGCAAAAGAGTTTCAGAGTTAACTCACAAAAATAGTTGGAACTCCTGGACATCGGAAGCGTCTAAATGTTGACAGACTGAACCAGATTTTTACATTTCTAAAGCTTTTTTTTTTGCAGAGCTTGCAACCATAATAAAGTGCTGTTGGTGGCTGCCAGGGTGTTGATTTATGGTTAATAGTGTGTTCCAGGTGGCCACAACAAAGTCACTATCACAATCCAACCCAATTTGATGGAAAAACATTGGAAAGTCATTGGAAATGCATTTCTGCAAAGCTCAAAAAGTTTTTACTTTGAAATGTAGGTACTTAGGTACGTGATAACAGTGTTGCAGTAACAACGCCATTAAGCACATATTTCCAAATAAGCCTTGCATTTGTACAGCGTACGAAAATTATTTGTAGACACAAAAACAAGCATGAAAGTCCACCCTTAAACATAACCTTGACTGGGGAGTAAGCAGTATTCGGCTCTCTAGTGGCCTCCATCAATGTAGATGGGATTTTATTTCATCTGCTTTGTAAGTCCAATCACAAAGTAATATCAAACCTCCGCAAAAAAGCTGACAGAAAATGGCTCACGATCAGTTCCATGGCAGTTTAGAAGCAATATTGAGGCTTTTTTTCTCACCTAGAACTTCAGAGCAAATAAAGAACAAAGCAGGCTATTTTTAGGCCTGATCATAAAGGCATTGTTGAGCTGTTTTGAGATCTGCAGTGCCAATGATTTGCAGATGTTTGGAGGGCTGGGTGAGGAATCAAAGAGCAGAGGGGTTTTTACTGTGGTTTTACCCGGTGGAAGGGAGGACATCTGCCTGCAGACCACATCCGTCGGCTGTCATCAATAGATATACAGATACATCCTGGCAGCCTGTACCCCTGGGGCCAACCAAAAGACAGGAGGATATAAAGGAGGAAGAGAGGGGCCGAGTGAATGGGACCATAAATCCTCTCCCTTCTGCCACATCCAGTTGAAGTGGGTGTTTGCCCTCCTAGAGAAAGATGTTACGTGGCTGAGTGAACAGTAATCCATTCACAAGCGCCATACTCAGCGATCTGAAGAGGGTTTTATACCTTCACTCGCTGCCTGTGTATTCAGTATTTATGGTTAGATGAACTTCTATACCAAAACAGGGCTGTGTGCCCTTGTGAAAAATAAGTCTGCTTTACACAGAGAGTGTTTATCATGACAATACATTTAAATGAATATACTCTATATTAGAACCAAACGTACAGTTTATAACTGAATTTAGTTTATATTTGGAGGGCTTTTGACCCCACATAAATACATATTTATATGTAATTTCAAATTCAAATTTTGTTTAAAAAGTGTACTTTTCAATGTACTTACAAGCATTTAACCATTTAAAGTCATTTGAATCTTCACAGCAAAATTGCAAGTGTTAATTCAACTCTAGCAGAGTTAAAATCAACTCCGAAAAAGTGTACATATTGTCCCAATCTTTTCAGAGTTACATTAACACTCTTCAAAGTGTTACTTGTTTAGCACTATGAATGAGTTATATGTACTCGATATAGAGTTAAAAAACAACTTTGGTCCACACCAGAGTGTTGATTTTTCCTTAACACCAGTGTAAAGAGTTACAATTTAACACCTTTAAGATAGATTTTAACTCTTGATATTTTAAAGGAGCCGTATATAGGATTGTGGCCAAAACTGGTACTGCAATCACTATAAAAATACTGTAGAGCGGTGTATACCCTCTGACTCGAGGTTGCCAGATAAGCTGCAGGATTCAGCAGAAACGTAGGCTGCTTCAATGAGCTTCCAATGGCAAGTGACGAACAGACGTACACAGTTAGTTGTTTTTCTGTTAATTATGTTTCTGCTAATTCATGAGAGATATTTTTATAAGTAATTATGTATTTTAAAAATTTACTAATTGTCATTAGTTAACTATAATAGTAAAGATTTATGCTCGTATATGAGACAGTATAATCGTAAAGATGTATTACGTTTCAAATTGCCATAATGGGTGTGCTAATGTTGTTTTCCTCAGCGTCTCAGCATAATGACAGAGAAACGGGCTCCTGTAATGCATTGCTAATGTTAGCATACGTCCATGTGAGCTAACGTTATGTTACTTTGCACAAACATGCATAACTTTGTTCGACTGTCATGAATATATGAAATGTCCATTGACATCAAGTACAAGTTAGCCAAGCATAGATGAATCTTACCTGTCCAGGAGAAAACTAGCAACGTTGGCGTCTGTGTTCAAATTCTTCTCCATTTTCAGCTGTCTCCATCTTTCAAAAGCATCTCCAATACAAATTCTGGTTTTATTTCGGACTTTGTCACAACGAATTTATGAATTATAACGAGGTCTTTTTGATTTAGTAACAGTAGACATTTTTAGCCGACTGGAGTTAGGGTAGGTTACAGCAAAGCTGGCAACAAGGATCCCGAAACACTGCTGACTTCGTGATTGGTAGATAGGTGGAGGGAGGTGCGTCAGGCCAAAAACAAAATGACAACATCAACATCAGTTGAGGGCTGCAAGTCCACTTTTTAAATGACAATATCCTGGCCGGACTACTGTTGTCAGTGATATTAGTATTTGAAATGAACATGATTTCTTAATGTCTAGTGACACATCAGGGCCATTTTATGATTAATTGAAATAGATTTCTTACATACAGCTCCTTTAACTCCAGTGTATTGAGTTAGCATTACAAAAAAACTCCTGCACAGCAAAAAGGCCAGTGTACAATTAACTCAATTCAAGTCAAATTTCCCACATGGAAAGAACCTATATGTGGATATATGCGCATATATGAAACCTATATGCAGTGTATATGCACATATATGATAATATATGCTGTATATATGCGTATATATTTACTATTATAGGTGAACATATAGGTACATATATACATGCATATATGTACCTATATGTGTAAATATATGTGTGCATATATGTACATATATGTACATTTGATATAGGAAAACGGGCAATTTTATATATGTCACAAATATTAAAAACATATATCAAAACCTATATTGAATCATATATGTTTATATAGGTTCTTTCCACGTGGGTTAACACTGCTGGAATGTATATATGCCAATAAATGAATTAATCCACAAATGAATACATGTTTACATTTATTTATTTAAATTGAAACATTGTAACTATTTATCCCTGCACCAAAATGCCTTCACATTTAGTGTTTTCAATACATGTTAACAACATGTTCTTACAAAAATTAAAACATAATGTCAAAGCAAATCAGTGTAAAGGCACAAAATACGTATTCTTATTTGGTCCATATGTATTCTTTCATTAGGTTTATCCACCTTTTTCCTGATGTATAAATGGGTGCCGCCATTTGTAAATTCTGTGGGTGTAGCTTCCGGTCTCATTTGCGTCCAGCTATTTTTAGCTGTACAAAACAGTTAATTTTGCTGCTTGATATTGACAATTGATGTGTCCTATCATACTATTGTAATCTGTTATCTTAATTAAGAACACACTTGTTTGAACTGCAAATTCGTGAGGGCACAAATGTATTTTGAATGGTGAACAATTTAACTCACTCAGTATATAGAGAGTTTGAGTACATTGAAAAGTTATTTATAAAATGTATACAAATGACTATATATGAAAATATATCAATATATATATTACATATGAAACAAACAAATACATACACACACACACACACATATATATCTATATATACATACTGTATATATACTGACTCTGCGAATTTATACGTATTTACGCTGTTTACACTAGCTAGTGTTAATCCTTTAAAATTCAACACCACAACTTTAACACTTTACTCTAAAAGTACCCAGCACTAGGATTTCAACACTGGAGATTTTGCTGTGTTGTATTACATGTATTTAAACATTAAGTTGCCGTTCAGTACCTTTAAAATATATTAAAGGATTAGCTCATTTCCAGAATGAACATTTCTTGGTAATTTACTTCTTGGTTAATTTACTAATGATGTTTGTGTCTTTCTGTCTTCAGTTGCAAACAAATTAAGCTTTTTGAGGAAAACATTCCAGGATCTTTCTCCATATGATGGACTTAAATTGTTAAATTGTGGGCTCTACACGATCCGAGTTAAGGAATAAGGGTCTTGTCTAATGAAAAGATCTGCAAAAAAGTATATACTTTTTAACCATAAATGCACATCTTGCACTAGCTCTGCAATGCACGTCTGCAAGTTCATGGATTACGTAATCATGTTGAAAGGTCAGGCGCGGTCATCCTTTCGACTGTGCACTCTGGTTAAAAAAGGTAGGGTAGAGCAAAAAACTAAATCTAATATTCTCCAATTTCGAAATCCTCCGACATCATTGTTTTACATTTTTTGTAAAGGGCATTTGACTTTCTTTGCACGTTCGCTTTGTAAAGTTGCATTGAAACCACAATTAGGACCATCAACCCCGTTTATCCCCGTTGAAATAAATCATATGGAGAAAAATCCTGGAATGTTTTCCTCAAAAACCTTAATTTCTTTGCGACTGAAGACAACGACATGAGTATCTTGGATGATATCGGGGTGAGTAAATTATCAGGATTTTTTTTTATACTGTAAGTGTACTAATACTTAAACTTTAAATATAAAGTTTGAATATTACACTACAGTTAAAATTACAATCAATGTAAAATAAATGTACTTAAAGGCATGACAAAATATTACTAAAACAATTATTTAAAATGTGCTCTAGAGTAATACAAATATATTTAACATTTTAATAACATTAAATCATTACGATTACATTTTTGCGTTTTTTTTTAGCAACATACTTTTAAAATTAGAAGTGCACTGCAAGTGCGCAATCAATAAATTTTACACTTCTTTTTTATGAGTGTAGCTCTTTTTAAATCATATAATGGTTTATTTCTCTGAACCCATGAATACGTGAATATGAGTCATTGCATCTCTGAGTACATTAATTTGGCTGCTATTCTTAGTATAAAGAGGTTAGTTTCTGAGAAATTTGAGAATGACCTCTCTCCTCTCATAATAATTGTTGATTGTCATATTTGGACCCCTCCTTTGTTATCCTTCCTGTTATAAGCTGTTACTTCCTTCAGAATTCCTCTTTAGCACTGCTTATTAAACAGTAAATGATTGTGTGTAACTGGCTCACAACATCAGATGAGGCAAATATGACTTTATATGCATTTATGAAATGAGCCATTGTGTGTTTTTGTGAAGAGTCTGTGATCTATTGTCCACTCTAAGGTGGTTATTAATTTTTTAGTTAATCAATCATCTGATCAATACATTGGGTGGAGGCAGGCTATGTAATCAATTGTGACTGAGTTCATGTAAGCATGCATGTTTAAATACAGATGCTTATGTTGTCTGGTGTTCCCTGATAGTTTAATGCCACAACAAGATGGCATGCACTCTTACGTCTCTTGCTGATGTTTACATCACTACAAAGGCAAATGAAGTAGAAATACCAGATATTGACTAAACTGTCTGAACAAATGATCTGCTTTCATCAGTGCAGACAGTGACCCCTGCCAAAACTTGATTTGTGGCGAGAGGTTTGATAACATTTGGCATCAATGAACATTTTGACATTACTGACAAACATTTTTGGCAAATATGTGCCAGTAACAAGAAGGATTTATGAGAAACCTGTGGCAGCAATGGCCAAACGACAGCTGTTGTTCCTTTCACTGAAGTAAAATGATTATTGGAAAACCACAACAGAACATCTTGAATGTGTGTTACATTTTTCACTCACACACAATAACTGTTCTGACCTAAACATTTAGAAAATTTTGATTTGAAAAACAAATTGGATTCATGTGTAGTGTGAACAAAGTGCAAGATTTGTTAGGAGGTAGAGCTAATCAGAATTAAAGACACCAGGCCATGTGAGAATGTGTGTGTGTGTGTGTGTGTGTGTGTGTGTGTGTGTGTTTGAATGTGCAAAACAGGCTGTTGTGGACAGCTGGTTGATTGTGTTGCCCTGAGGACTGATTTCCTCTTTGAGTGATACGACTGGACTGACTGGATCTCTTACACACATGACCGCTCTCTGTCACTCTGTCTCACACACAATGTAGATTCTTCAGTTTACACTCATTTATTGAAGCATGGTGGGATATGCACTATAAGCTTATGCACACCATATGAGCATAATGCACTTTATATCTTTCCCTCATATAGTGCAAACTCTTCTTAAGGGCTATAACCAAACAGAAACAGTTAATACATTGCAGGGATTGGTATCTCCTGAGCAACCTGGTATTGAATGCATTTTTGAAGTCTCTTACAATATGATTTGGTCTTAAAGCACTCATGAATCAGCATGCATCTTCTAAACATGATGCAGTCCTGGTTTGCTTTTTGGCAGATCTGGATCTGTTTCCACTCAGTGTAGTCAGAAGAGAGAGGTGGAAATTGGCTTTGGCAAGTAAATAAAGCGTGCTCGCCAGCTGGCTAGTCACTGTTATAATGACATAATGACCTGTGCTGTTTTGCTGTATACTGTATATAAGGAAAGAAAAACAACCAAATTATTTTGTAATGTGAAAAAATGCTCACCAAGTCTGCATTTATTTGTTCAAAAAATACATTAAAACAGTAATATTGTGAAATAGCATTACAATTTAAAAGACCTATTTTCCCTTTTTTAAGTCTTTGCAGCCATTACTCCAGTCTTCATGATCCTTCAGAAATAACTACGATATGCTGACTTGGTGCTTAACAAACATTTCTCATTATTATCAATGTTGAAAACAATCGTGCTGATTATTTATAGATGTTTTCTATTGATGAATTGGAAGTTCAAATGAACATCATTGACAAAAATAACAAAGCACTTCTCTAAAATAAGAAGAAAAATATAAAATAATAATAATAATAATAATAATAATGATATAAAATGTATTTTAAAGTATTTTTTTTATTTACATCTTTGAAGAAACATTGTCATGAAAGTGTACTCTCTTTTAGTGGATTTTATTGCATTATTATTATTATTATTATTATTATTATTATTATTATTATTATTATTATTATATTTTATAAGTATACAGAGAGAGAGAATAAAATTCTGAATGTAAACTGTAATATACACACCTTTCTTGAATGTTTCTGTGTGTTCATGTGTGCATGAGACAAGGCTGGAAACTGCAGATAAAATCCTTCAGTACCACAGTCTGATTCAGACTGATTAGACTGACACACAGCCGGTGCTGGGAAAACCTTGGCTCCCTGCCAAGTGTGTGTGTGTGTGTGTGTGTGTGTGTTTCCCCTTTCCCCTACACCACGCTGTCTGTGCCCCACTCGTGGGCAGTGTGAGGTGTGAGGAAGAACAATAGAGCGTAGAGCACGCACACTCCACTGACGGCCAGCATGTGTCACCTCTTTTGCCTCTCATTTCTTGTGGTTTTCTCTGTTTTCCAGTTTGCACTTTCCATCCCTTTATTGTCGTTACCTCTCTCTCTCTCCCTCTCATAGAAACACACACAGTTTTGTCTATCTGACACTAGACTTCAATTGTTTTTATATAAAATCACTATAATGACTTCAAACTAACCAAACACAAACTCCACCCACATTTTTTGTATAAATCAGTGCATCTCCAAACTCACTTCTGGGCACACATTTGTCCACAATGTTATCTTTTTAGTTTTCCCTTAACTAGAGCTATAAGTAACCCAAACACACACGGTGTTCGAGGCAGTGGGTTTATAGCGCGAGTGAGAGCAGATCTGAATGGATTATAGAGTCATGATAAGACGTTGAGGGAGTTGGGCTTTAGTGAGAGGGATCCCCATTTCTGCAGTCTGTTCCTGCACTACGTAAGCGTGGATGGACACTTAGCACTGCAGTCTAATGGAGTCAGATCTCATTAGCTGAGCGTCTGCTTTGAATGAGGCTTTTAGATGGATCGAGGGAACAATCCCCTGGAGACCTATGACTCTGCATCTGCGCTCCACTGATTAAGATGCTGCTCCACTCACCATTCCAACAGCTAATTCTGCTTATTCTTAATGTGCAATTTTCAACTACATGTCTCATCTGCAGGCCTTTAAAAGGCTCGATGATAAAACAGACCTTTATTAAAGGTGATGTGTGCACTGATGAAATGGTCAAATACCTTTTCCTGTCCCATTCATTGTACTCACTAGAGTCCTCACAGCTTCAGAAAAATGACTTCATGACTCTAATTGGCTAATAATTGGCATAAGAATGCATACTAGTTTTTCACATTATGCCTAACCCCGGGTTAAGGGTGTTTCAAACTCGAAATCCAGGGTTAAACCCTGGTTAACATTCGATGAACTTACCTCTCCTAGGCTGGACGCACACGCTCACACGGCCAAAGGCTCCTTGAGGATTCATGCAGGGAACCAGAGAGTGCTCATGCATATTTTATTTACTGCTAACTGAGTGAGCGATGATTTGAGAGATAAAGACAGAGACAATGAAGACAAGAAGAGTCGCTTGCAGCTGGCCATTAGTGCCATTTGCTTAGATATACAGTACTGGATTTAAACTATTAACAATTAAACTTTGCCATGTAACTTGACCTGTTTATATAACTTGACCTTTACAGACATAAAGGATTTCTCAAATCAAGTGCCTTGTTAAGGCACTAATACTGTTCTAAGTGATCAGACATACATATTTCACCCTGTAAATGATAAATAAAAAGGAACCGTTTGTAAGATTTCTTAATAAAATATCCCAAAACCTCTTGCACAGTGTTATATGTTTCATGCAGTTGTCCACTTACGTCATCCCAAAAGTTCCCAAGGATTTGGAAATCCAGAGAAATTCCAATTTTAAATGATGGCTCATCAAAAAACATAATATCGGTTTCTGCTTGTATAAACTATGGTAGCACACATGGACAAAAATGCTGCTGTGCAGTTCAACTAAATCCATTATGGCTGTCGCGAATAAAATGAAACAACAGCATTAAATTTAGATCTGCTCCTTGTTGCATCATTATTATTTTTTGTCACGTTTTTACACCGTTGCGCATTATAACCAATCACACACAAGTCTATTGAGTTTATGAGCGCTACAGCCAATCAAAGGGTCGTTCGGATCAGTCATCGCTGAAGCACCGGCGTTTTGTTGTTCAGTGTGTGCGCTCGCTCAGTGAATTCTCTCATCATTAAAAACAAAGTGCAGATGTACGTATGATGTAAGTCAGAGATTCATTCATCAAACGTGTATCAACAGCTTTAGAGCTATTCTTCTGTATTGTGACATACACTGTATTATGAGTGAAACTGATAAAAAAAAAGTGTAGTGCAGGGACTTCATCAGTTGTTGATTGGATGGAGGCAGCTCTAAATGTAGCTTGCAGTCGATTGTAAGAAAGGGGCGGAGTTTAAGCAGACTAAAAGACTTGACCAGCATACGAGTTTTGAGATTTCAATTCAAATTACAAGGTCATAGCAAATAAATAAAAGAATGACACATTTACTTGGATCAGTCATTTACAATGAATAACATGCTTTTAGAAACTAGATTTAAATTTAATACTAACTCTAAAACCCCTAAGACCACCTTTACAAATGCATTGCAATACTCTGACAACCACCCACCACTCTATAGCGTTGTGCATTTATCTTATCATATCATATTTTGCATATGGGGATTTCTTTATCCTGCAGTGTAATGTTGACTAGTTGTGTTCTTTCAGGTACAGTGATGTTTGAGTGCTATGTTGTTGAAATGAAATTCAGCACATCAGGACAGGAGACTGCTGTGTTCAGCACACACACACGCACACATACACACTGATGAAAGTGTAGGGAAAGCTAGCTAAGGCGAACAGACTGAGCTGAGCTGAGCTGAACAGAACAGAACAGAGCTGCTTGGCTAATGCTTTTAGAGCGTTATATTTCACTGGGATAGAGGCAAGTGGACAGAGAGATATAAACACAGTGATGCTTGATGGAGGATGTCTGTGAGTGTGGAGATCCAATCAATGGTTGACTGTGAATACAAGTACTTCAGCTTACTTCTAAAAAGTACTTCCTATAGAAATAATATACTTTCAAATAATATATACTTATGCGAACTGAATGCACTGTTTTCTGACACCTGTTTGCATGTCACCTGCAATTGAATGAAAATGTAGCAGAGTTGAAATGTACATTACATGCAGTTAGATGAACTGGTATTTTTTGAGAAGGACTTGAGTAAATATCTGTATGTAATTTTCATAAGGGGATGGGGATTTGCGCAGGACAGCAGAATCATACAGAACCGCTAGTTTAAGATGGTCTAGCTGGTTTCGCAGCATGGCCAAGCTGACACGTGCCAGACCATTCTGGAAGACCAGCTAACCAAGATAGATATTTTTCAGCAGGAAGTGGTTAAAATGAAGTGAGCATTAGTTGTTGTTGTAGCAGAGTGAAACTGTATTAATGTGAAGCATTTTGGCTTCAATGGCTTGAGTTTGCACGTTTGTCTATTTGTGCTTCTAGGGTCATCGCTCTCTTTATGATTGGCCAGTGGAGTGACGACTCAACTGAAGGCAATAAACAGTGACTTTAGCAGTGTGCAAGCATGCATGTGGATGTGGACAACTATTTCTTGGCACTGTTCAGCAGCACACTGAATCTGTATAGAGCCTGTGTTTATAAAATCCCAGAAAACAGATAAACCATGCTGTCAGGAGTGAGTATTTCAAATTTCCGACAATTATGGTGTTTGTAGTTTAAAAAACGTAATTTCCATGACTGCAGTCATATATTCTCAGGGATGTAACCTGTGAAGTGCATTAAACCCAGTCCACATATCCAATGTGGTTTATATCATGAACATCACAAGTTGAACATAAACTGAACATCATGAGACTGAATTGCTAATAGCTGAATAGCTGTTAATGCATCTTTTCTGACACATACATTTTCAAAATTAAGGTGATGTGATGATGGACCTTCATTCTTACTTTTTTCCAAAAAATAATTTGGAAAATAGTAAAGTTTCCCATGAGATCGGGTTGGTGTAAACTGTCTTTAATGCAACATTTTAAGCATTCAAAAAAGGCAAGAGCTTTTCTAAATTAGAGGCTCTAATCTGATTGGTTGGCTCTTATGCAAATTCTGGTTTTATTGGTGTCACTGGAAACTAAATTATATTTACAAGTTCCCAGACTGCCATAATGAACAACTTTGAGGATGACCTAGTCATTGGATTTGACAGTTTGCATGGTTTGTTGTTAAAATTTTTGAGAGGTGTACTGAATTTTGAAACAATTCATAGCAAATGAACAGTATTTGCTCTCATTACCTTTGAGAATTCAAGCTACAAAGTCTATACATTTTTTGCTGATGTATTTATTATTGTCTGAGCAACTGTTCACAGAGACTGTTACACATTTATTTCAGTGAGCTACCACTTTGTTGCAAAATTATTTTGACATAGTATGTTCCTGATCATGAGATTCACTTTTACATGTTGGTTAGATGTGTAAGTGGGCAGTTCCTTTGTCAAAATAAGCGGCAATTTCTACTGACAGTTAAAATGTTTCTCAGTGCTTCCAAAGGACAAGAGTCAATCAACAAATTATAAAGGTATTGTTATCCATTAGCTATAAATGAGACATGAAGGCTCTTAGCAGGTGGACTGATGTGCAGAGAGGGTTGTAAATCTCTGCTTTTTCTCTGAGGGTGTTATAAAACACTGATATGTGTTTGAGATGGTTTGTAATTATATCACCCTCCTCATGTCTGGCTAGAGAGAGAAGTGGGCTCCCCATTAACAAACTCTGCCAAAACCCTCATATATATCTGCTTTCTGGGAACATCTGGGAAAACTATCCATTCTAAGTGAGAGAGAAAGACCCTCTTGTTGAAATCTTAAGGGAAAAATGTCTTAAAGATAAGTAACATTCAGCTGGTTTCCTACCAAAAACAAGTGTGTTTGTGGAACATGGATTGGTTTTGAAGGATGCTATAATATGGTTTTTCACTCCTGCTTCACCCTTTCTCAAAGAAGCAAGGAAAATGACCAGCACTCTTGGTGGAAAATGCTCTCGCACGACTAAGAGCACTTTGGCTGTCACTGGTGTAATCACTGATGATCTGAGTTTGGACTGAGTCACTGGCATGGAGCAGCCAGCCTCTACTTTATACTTAGATGTGTGAATAGTGTGTGCATTTTTGGGATTGTGCTGAAGTGTAACACAGCTGGTGTGTTAATGAACACACCGGGAGCTTTGGCACAGTAAACCGTACTGCTGACTGCCAGTAAGAAATAACTGTAGCTTTTAATAATGGAGAGAAAGACAAAGAAGCTGTCAGAGCTTCATACAGCCTGATCCATGTCACTTTAGATTTAGGCTCAGAACTGATTCAGTGCCCTTACAAAAGTTTACTGATAGTTACCATATTTAGTATGGTTTACGTATATTATACTATTTATCAAAATTAATATTGTCCCAAAGTTGCTGCCTTTTGGTAAATCTCACCATTTTGAAGCCAGATAAGTAATTTAGCGTTTTTGATTTGCTTTGGGTCATAATTGTCTGAAGATATTACAGTAATTATCAAGCCATATTTTGAGAACAAAGGTGTGTTTCCCCGTACAATGAGGTAATTCACTCACTGCTTAACCACCATATTACAATGCATCATTGTAGAAACAAAATAGCTAGTCACGACTAATTCCCGAAAACTTAGGCTCATCTCCATCATTGGAACTATGATGGCTCAACAATATAGGACTGTAGTTAATGACATAATTTGCATGTGTTGGAGTAATAACTTTTGTTATTTATTGATAAGAGATCTCTGAGATGCTGATGTAATGAACATGGCAGCTGATGAATAATTTTTGTTTGCCATTTTGCTTTATTTGATGTTTGATTCATCACAGGTTTCTTTTTATGCCATACTCAGGGAATTCCTTAAACTTTTATGCACGTGGGCAGTCTTAAAAAAACGTTAAGATAAAATATATAAAGTCAAATGGATATATTTAAGTGGAATGGGAGTAAAAATGTATTTAAATCCACATATCTTACTAACAAGAAACTATACTTCTGACCACAGGTCGATGATGTTTGTGAATGTTCAGCTGAACTATGGTTTCAGGAAACACCAAGTCCTTGAACTATGTTGCTAACAACATAACTTGAAGTTCATCTTATCAACTGCCTGTAATTGCCCTGGAAAATATAGTCTTAACTATTTATTTATTTATTCATTTATTTTTTGATTACACGTGGCAGCTAAAAGTTTAAAATGTACCAGTTCCCCTTCAGGAACTCAAGCTGTGTCGATCACTACAAGAACACCTTCAGCATGACCACACATTAAATCACATGTGTAATCAGTCCTATAGATGGGTGAGAGGTCACGGGCGGGTGACTTGATGATCAGGAAGCTATAAAAGCATGTGCGGTAGGACCGGTGTCAGCTTTCTGTCATTCAGCAAGCGCTCTGTGTTGTGTCAGTCATACTCTCTGTTTGTGAGTCTTATTTGGTGTTGTCTGTCCAAGTAAGCTCCATGGCTAAGGATGAGGCTAAGAAGGGCAAGAGCAGATCGCGTAACAGGCTCTGTGTTCCCTGTCTGCGTTAAATTACGAGCGGGGATACACAGTCTGTGTGTGGTTTGCTTGGCAGTGAAGCATGCAGATTCAGCTCTCGAGGGAGGCATCGTCATTGAAGGCTCTGGCATTGCCCTCCAAGCCACTGGGAAAAACAAGGGGTACGCGGCAGAGGGTCAGGCTGGTGTGTGTCTGCACTCCATGGCATTGTTACAGGCAAACCAAATCGACCTGCTTAAAGAGCAGGATGAAGGTAAGGAGATTAACTCTGATAATATCACAGAGCTTAGGAGAACTGCTGATCTTTCATTCCCCACCACCAAAGAGAACACCAGTGCTATTGGTCCGTGGCAGCAGAGAGGCATCTGTGGTTGTCCCTGGCTGATATGAAAGAAAAGGACAGGGTCTTCCTCCTCGACACCCCACCTGCACATTCTGGCCTGTTCAGCGACACTATCAACTACATTGTCGACATGGAGGGTCCCATTCATGTATGGTTCTTGGACCTGATTTCCATTCTCGACGACCCTCTATGGGAGATCCCCGGCAGGAGGGAACTCCTCTCAAAGGCAGAGGACATGATCTTTCGTACCTGCCTGGAGCTGTGGAACTTATAAGTGTAGCCCCTGAGGAGGCACAAGTCGTAACTTCCGGTCTCTCAACTGAGGTTGTTGAGACCATCCTCCAATCCAGATCTCCCTCTACGAGGAAACTGTATGCCTTGCAGTGGAAGCTTTTCACTTCTTTGTGAGTTCTGGAGTGCCTGCAGGCCAGGCCGGTGCACTGAGGCTGAGGCCTCCAGTACGATCCCGTGTCCCTCCATGGGACCTGGCTGTGGTGCTGGAAGCTCTCTGTTAAGCCTCCCTTCAAGCCTATTGAAGAGATTTCTGATTGCTTTCTCACTATAAAGACTCTTCTCTCATCTAGCTTCCAGAACTGGGTGGGGATTTGTAAGTCTGGTGATGTGGGCATACTCGTTCCCATAGCATTTGATGCAGCTCGAGCTCCTAAATGGGATGAAGGTAGCTAGTGAACAGAGAGAAGATGCTATTAGTAATCACAAAAAAATTTACTTTTGAAAATGCGGTTTGATTGCATTCACATTGCTCTTGGACAACTATTAATATGACTAATTTGATATTCTTAACATTATATATATATATATATATATATATATAAATCAATAAAAAATAATAATAAATTGCATCTAACAAAACCTGAAAATCTGATGACATGAACAAAGGTTCAATTAAGAACATGTGTAAAGTGATTCAGCATATGTAGAAATGCATATACACACATAAAAACATTCAGGCTGGCTTCTGTGATCCATTTAACAATCTCCAGAGTCTGACGTGTTGGAATTTGCATCCTAAAGGGATGTGGCGCTGGAAATGGGAGCTTTGGATAGAGCAGCATTCCAGGGCATACCAGGACTGATTTCATATTGTACAGAGAGGCACACACAAACATTCCTGTTCCATCGTAAAGGAACCACTCAACAAATATTGTCATTATTTCCCAATGACTTTCTAAACCCATTCGCTCTTTTTCTGTGGAATGCAAAATAATAAGTTTTGAAGATTTTTTATGCAGCACCTTTTCATACAAGGGAATGGGAATTTACTTCCAAACAGCAAAAACTGCAAAAAAAAAAAAAAAAAAAAAAAAACTAAATCAACATAAAATTTATTAATACATAAAAAAAATCAAATATATATCAATAAGACCAACTTTTAAGCATATTTTTTTTTTTCTGTGAATATATATCCTACATTTTGGGCTGTTCGACACAAACTATTCTATGGCTATGATTTTTAGGTACACTGTTTCTTTAAGGAAATAATGCCGGTGTCTGGGCTAAGCTGTTTCTTTAATGCTGTGGTTGGGATGGCAGACATGTATGCATGTGTATGTGTGTGTGTGTGTGTGTGTGTGTGTGTGTCCTAGTTTGAAAAAGTTTGGACATTTGGCATTCAACTTGGATCAAAAAGACCTGAAATGCTGACTTGTATTAAGATGACATGGAATAAAAAAAATAATAAAATTTTGACAACGAATCAAATCCAGTCATGTCTTATTGCGGTGGTCTGTGGCATTTGACTGCTGCTGCCCTACATTCTGTTGGCAAGCACTTGGCCAATTGAATTTTTCCTCTTCTTTAACTAAAGGGAAATGATGGATTTCTCAAATCCATTTTGTTTTAACAAGCAACCCAGCGCCCTTTAGCATGCATGAAATATATGTCTGGATTCTTAGTGCATTTAAAAACAGATGTCACCAGCAATTTAAGGTCATTTTCTCATATGTGGCTGTCTCCAGGGCAACCAAACCACATACTCATTGTGGATCTGAGTGCCTGGAATGAGAAAGCCCATTGAACCACAATTGACTAAACAGATGATACACACATTACCATGGTATATTTTATAAGCAGAAGAAAGCAGAATTTGGCTAATTGATATTAAAGGTGCACTTAGTAAAGTTTATGTTCCACAGTCACTTCTTCATTTCAGAGGTCTTGGACTTTGTACTGACACCTGTTGGTGTGGATGCAAGAGGTTTATAAACAGTTTGTTTATCTTTTGTTACTGTACCTCTATGGTATCATGCAGCACACATCCGTGGAATAAATCCATCCATCTAGGGACACACAATACAATGGCACTTTTGAATGTCCATCGATGGAAAAATACATTCTTTGTAGCCAGAGCGTGTAGTTACTGCATAAACTGCATTGCTAAATAGTCATAGCTTGTTGCTTTTATGTAAAGCAAACTCTGAGCTCACCAGAGGTCAAGTTTGTTTCTCAAGAGTACAACAGCGTTCTTGAATCAACCCTTGAGAGTTTTGAACCTGCAACCTTTAAGCCTAGATCTCCAGCCTCTCGACTGCACCCCCCATTATTAATTGTATGGATGTTGTTTAAATTAAATTAAATTAAATTTAAGCATTTAGCAGACGCTTTTATCCAAAGTGACTTACAGTGAATTCAGGCTGTCAATTTTTTAATGTTCCCGGGGAATCGAACCAATGCTCTACCAATTGAGCTACAGGAACACTTATTTAGAATGGTTTACAGCATATATATATTGTGTATAAATGATTAATTCCTCACACTAATACAATATTGGCAATGTGAGTAGTGTACGAATTTAGCTTTGATTATATTTGATGTCATGAACAGGCAACACCAAGAATTGACCGAGCTGTGTCAATAACAATTAATGACAGAGTGACAGCTGTGATTTCTCAGGACACTCATTTTAGGTGATACAGTACCAGTCAGGAGGCATGGACGGAAAAAAATCTCGGCCATTTCTTAGCTTTTTCTATAGCTGCATACAGTAGAGGATTATGGTGATGGAACTTTAGCTGTTGTGGTGGTCTAAATAACACTGCTCATCTACAGTCTGCATGGAGCATTTACAGTTCAGTAAAGTTTATTCGATTTATTTAGTCAGGGGAAGAAGAGAATGTACTTTTAGGCTTTTGCATTTTTTTTTCTCAACAGAATGTAATGCATTGTTATTTCAGTAAAACGTATACAACCTAGCTGAGTTTAATGGCTTTTTCTCCAGTGCTAAAAATCTTCTGGAATGTTTACTTTCTCTGCTGGATGCTGCATGTGTATTACGAAAAAAAAAAAACAAGATCAATTTACTGGCATCTATTAAAGAAAAGCAGCAATCATAAGTTTTTTCCATCAATCCTTTATGCGAAAGCCATCTCTCTAAAGAGCCACCTTCACTTTCTGATTATATTACCAATGGAGCCCTAAACTTTCTCTTGCACTTGAGATGCTATTAATAGCGTAGTTTAAAGTCTTCCTGTATTAGTCATTATCTCTAGCCTAGTGTGCTTTATGTGGTCTGGGTGTGTTTTTGTTAGCTCTTTGTGTTCTAGAAATCTAGAACTGCGTGAGAGAATGTTCCCTGACTCAGGCCGCTCTCTGTGACATCATCAACAGCATGCACTAGGGTCATTACTCCAGACGCAGCATTAGCTGAGTGAGTGAGGGTGGACCGGGATAATGGAATCATATCCCCGCCACAAAAAGGAGCTAGATATTGATGGCTTGCCTTATGACACATATTTACCAATGAGATTAGATGTCTTCTGGGACTGTAGAGACAAAAAGACCTGTTTGTTTTGTATCGGTTGTGCTTGCGCAAGGACATTTCTTTGTGTCTGTTGAAAAAGCTGCATACGGGGCACAGTGTTCATCATCCGGTGGTAATTGAGGAGGGTTGGTCATTGGAAATAGCAGTGGTTAATTTGATTTATTTTCCTCAGCTGTGTATCATTTAGTGTAATGGCAGGAAAGAGGGCTCTGCTAATTCCATGGTAACAATGGACTAGGTCTCTCACTTTAAAGCAATTATCCACAAATGTACGCTATGCGAAGCCTATGTGTACGCTACCAAAAATAGCCCCTGCTCCAGCTCATGGAGGTAAAAAAAAATCACTCACTCTCTTACCACAGGAACCTACAGCCTCCAGCTGCTGGTGCTGCATTCTGTTCCAAAACTTAGTGCGCTGCCTACCAAGACAGCATTTTGAGGTTTTATAGTCCTCTTAACACAAAGATAGTTCCAAAAAACTTGGCAGTATAATTATGCTGCCTCTTTTGGTCAAAATTGATTGATGATCGCAATTAAATTAACTATATTTTTAGAGTGACAGCAATTCAGCTGTTTGTATAGAAGTCACATTTTTTTCAGTAATGGGCTACTTTGCAAATTCAAAATGATTGGACCTGTGCAGCTGATATTCTTGGCTGTTTTGTACAGTATGTGTGTGTGTGTGTGTGTGTGTATGATTGGGCTCTGGATAGACTTCAGTGAGTGTGTTCTCATTTATGCTTTGGCCCCAAGCAATGCTAATGCCATTTATCCCTTTCAAGTGACTGATGATTAAATTAGCCTATTTGGCACGTTTTAGATCTAGCCTGCTCTCAAGCCTTGAACACGAGAGACAGAAAGCGAGAGAGGGGCTGGACAAGAGATGTAAAAGTAATAATGAAGCTGTGTTTCTGAATTAGCTCCTGGTGAAACGATGGAATTCTCATTTGGAGCTCCAGAGAGTGTCTGGATGAAATGCCATCACCTGTCTGGCAGACATCTACATTAGATCTCTTTCCTCATTTACAGAAAACTCTCCTCAGCTTCAGCCATCAGGACATCTGGAAATGCATGAATCTTACAGAGAGAAAAATAAAAAAGACTAATGTGAATGAGCATTACCGAAGCCCTCTCTTTTAACACTACCCTGTTCTGTCTGTCATAAACGCATTAATGAGCAGATGGTTTGGTAAAATAATTAACATGTAATCATCAAAAGTAATCTGAAATTCATTTAGACTGTCTGCATTAACTTGAAAAGTTTCCTCTGTGCTTCAATAACTATCAAATTTGATTTTGAGACCTTTGAGAGCTGTCAACCCAGTGTGATGATAAAATCAGGGTTTAGTCCTGATGTTTTAATACCGGAGGATTCTTTTAAAAGTTGGCTTTCCTGAACAAAACCTCAGGCTGTTGCTGAGCAGACAAAACAGATACTCCCTCCTCAAACTAACACCATTATACCAATGTTACTACATCAAGCTGCTGCACTTCAAATACAACAATATAACTTGCTGCTAAATACTAAATGCAAAGTGTGATGCAACCACAATATTATTATTTTTATTATTATTAAGAGCATCAGACGTTCTCAATGTTCATTAAAAACTTAACAATGACTACAAGGGAGATTTCACTCTGACTCAACATAACAAATCTAATAGCTTGCTTAAACTCGTTTAAATGTTAATAAGACATTGGTTGAATCCAAGTAAAAGTGTGTACTTTGGTGGTGACACAGTACTAAAAATTTAATCTTGAAACCGTAGACACCTTTGTCACGAACTGCTTATGCATGTAAAAAAGCTTAGCATCTACATACATTTGAAAACTGCTGTGGCAGCTTTGGCATCCTCATCATTTTTCAACAACTGAAAAAGCTGTTTCCTATCACAAATTACTTTTCCAAGATGTTTTGGCCAATATTAGTTGAAAAATCACGGATGCCAACATTCAAAATCCACTGGAAACAGTATACGATTCAAGAACTTTATTGTACTGTTTCCAGTGCACTATGGTTTTGGGACTCACTAATTCTTATAAATGTACTTGCATACTATGTAAAACAGATGAACTGGGATTTAGCCACAGATTAATTGATGGGTCCAGACTCACTCTCTTTTAAAACAAAGACAGAATCAGTACCACAGATCATTAATCATCCAGATTTGAGCTCCTGCTGAGGGGCTGTCAGTCTCCTGACCTGAGATCAGGTCCAACTCTTCTATTCTGTAGGTTCATAAGTTTGTTTCCCATATAATCTTTAGGCTATTGAAGCTATTCGGCTTTCTGTCTGCAGTGGACAAGCTCAAGGTAGTGGCTTCTTAGACGACTAGTGCTTGGAAGAGTGGCAATAAGCTACTAGTGCATGAAGGATAAGTATTGTATAGATGGCGAGATATCTAAATTATGTTGGAGCAGGGTTGAACCTTAAGTCTGAAGGTAGGTAGCTCTCCAGGAGCAGGGTTAGAGACCTCTGCCTTAAAGGGACACATTTGTACCTTGTTTACCCCTAAAAGGTTTATTGTAGTACCTTAAGGATACATATTATTACTCTGTGGTACCAAAATGCATCTTTTTGGGGTAGATTAGCTACAAATTGTCCCTGTAAGGCAGGGGTACCCAAACCTGTTTCTGGAAGGTCAATGTTTACCTACAGCGAGCTCCAACACACTTGCCTGGAAGTGACTCTAAAGACATTGGTTAGCTGGTTCAGGTGTGTTGAATACAGGTTGGCGCTAAACTCTGCAGGACAGTGGCCTTCCAGGAACAGGTTTGGACACCCAAGCTATGAGGGTACTGTACCAATAATTTTTTTTGCATATTTGTTTAGTGTGGAGGTTTGAAATAATGAGTATTGAAAGATTTTGAAAAAGCTGGTGCCAGAGCAAGGTGAGTGCTGATTATATGCTCAGGCTGAAAGATTAGATGGGTTCACTCCTACTGAAATACCACTTCACTTAAGCCACAGAAAACTTTCTCTCTATCATGTATTAGAAACCTTGTTCTATTACTGTTTTAGGTTGGTTGTTTAGTGAGAAAAAGAGGCTTCTGAGCATAGTCATGTTTTCCTCTGGAACTGATCTTGTGTGTGACTGAAGGAGGTTTTCTGACTCAGGTTGAATTAAGGTTTCCTACAGCTTTGGATGTCTGTCTGGAAGTCTCTCTGAATTCTTCTCCCTAGCTGATGCTGGGCCGGCTCTGATACCCATCTGCCAGCTAAAGGACTGTGGTACAAGTGTCTCTCTCCTCGTGTCTCAGTGGCAGCTGAGAGGCTGTTATAAGAGTGTGTTTCTGTCTGCTGTTCTCAGCAGCTGATACCGACACACAGAGGAAGTCTCTCAACGTGTGTCTCTGTCTCGCTGCTTGATGCCAGACCCATTTAAGAGTCCACGTCTGACAGAGGACCATTCAGCCATGCCACTGTCAAGTTTAAGTGTAAGAGGAAATTAACAGCTGAAACTGTTTTACTTTTTTATCTTTTCCGGAAAGTGATTAACTAAATTCAGTTATCAGCTGCTTAAGGTCTTACAGTTTTGGATGTTTATATCAACAGTGGGCAGGTGGACCCAGTGTAATTAAACAGGGTATTACTATGAATTTATTTATTTTTTACATTTCAAAACCAAGGGAATTGATTTGAAGTTCCTAGTAGCTTCCACTACTTTGGAATTACTTTCAGCTAGATTTAAGAGCATAGCTGTTGGGATTTGCAATGTTCTGGCAATATGCCGGGTCCGACGTGCAGTGTGAAAGGGAGCCTTTAGTGGAGGGAGTGTGATGGTGAGGTGTGAACTACTAGGTGTGGTGTGTCTTCGATGGCACCATTACTTATGATGGAGGGTATTCAAGAGAGTGTTCAAATGTTAATCATCAGGAAAGTCCTTTGTTTTCTTAGGGAAAAGTCGTCCCTCAGTCCAGACGATCCGGCTCTAGTCTTACACCGTTGCAACAACGTGAGAAGTGCACATTTCTCTAGAATGTCACTGTATGTCACTGTGCTGAAATAACCAAACCTGCTAAAATTAGGTGAGAGAGTGATGGCGTAAATGTATTCCCATATATAGGTGAATAAACAACTGTTTTTCACTTCCAGTATTATCCAGACATCCAGTATTATCTGATTTAATTAATTCCTGGGGACATGTCTAAGCAAAATTTTCCCTAAAATATCACTAGGTTAAAAACTCACCTAAGCCAACTAGACGTGTCAAAATTAACTCTCAACTTCAAATTACTTCCTTAATCCAGAGCTCAGTGAAATGAATGTGTGTGTTGTGATAGGGAGGCCAAAATAGCAACTACAGCTGAATAAGCATGCAACACACGCCACACATGGATTTGGTTTGCTTCATAGTGTGCCATACCTTTTGAAATGTTTAAAGGTTAATGTCTTGGTTGAACAGGAAAGATTTTAAATTTTAAATAAACACAACAGTAACTTTAACAGCTTTAAATATCTGCCTTGGGGAGATATGTAAAATGTTTATTTTTCATTTTCTTGTTGAGAAATGTTAGGAATTGGTTTTGCTCAGGGCCATTGCTATAATGGCAAGCACAAATATACAATGCTCAAAGTTTAATGGTCTGAGTGTGTTTTGAATGTGAAGTATTTTTGCGGCACCTGTTTAAGCATTTTGTGGGTTTTTTTTGCCCAATCATTTTGAGGTTGTTAGCATAGTTGAGCTCAGTCTGAGACTTTGGTGTAAAATGGTTATATTGATAAATTTAAAAGGACAAAAAGAAATGTTAGACCCCTCAAGGTATTCAGAGTAACTCAGATATGAGGAAAATATGCTATTTTATAATGAGCTTTCAAACTCCATATGCCTCAGGCCACGGCTGTCTTACAATGATATTACTTTCAAAAGCCTAGAAACTCTTTAGAAAATGTTTAAAACTCTGAAATACTTTCATTAAGCTCCATCCCTATAAAAAGTGAACATTTGCAGTTGTTAACTTGGAAAGTTGGCTGATAAACATGCCTGTTTGACCAATTAAGAAGTGTTACTTTCCCCTTTTTAATAAATGGAACTTTCTTGTCAGCAACTAATTATTTCCTCCTTTAAATACTTTAAATGCATCCTGCTCTTTAGAAACTGCATCGGCTACTAAACAAAAATGTTTTGTCGTGAATAAAAACAATTAGGGCCCTATCTTGCACCCAGCGCAATTGACTTTGTACACTGACGCAAGTATCATTCCTATTTTGCACCGGCGCAAAGCGGACTTTTCCCTCCACAGACGCACGTTGTCAAACTGCAGATTGAATTTGCGCTCCCTGGGCGGGTCGGCGCAAAAAAGAAGGCGTGATCCGGCGCAAATAGTCCCTGATGCTATCTTGCAGTTCAATAAAACGTTTGCGCAACTAACCAAAAAAAACCTGGTCTAGGGCCCTATCTTGCACCCAGCGCAATTGACTTTGTACACTGACGCAAGTATCATTCCTATTTTGCACCGGCGCAAAGCGGACTTTTCCCTCCACAGACGCACGTTGTCAAACTACAGATTGAATTTGCGCTCCCTGGGTGGGTCGGCGCAAAAAAGAAGGCGTGATCCGGCGCAAATAGTCCCTGATGCTATCTTGCAGTTCAATAAAACGTTTGCGCAACTAACCAAAAAAAACCTGGTCTAAAGTCAATGGCGCAATGCGCATGTTATCAGATGCTATTTTAAGCGCGCAATGGCCATAGTTGTAGCGTGTGTGCGTGCATTCCTCTCCAGACTTCACAAGGCAATGTGATTAAGTTAGTAAAATAATTTAATTATCTTGGCATCATTATCGATGATAAATTATCTTTTGAGTCTCACATAACTCATTTAAAGAAAAAAAAAATGAAATAAAGCTTGGGTTTTATTTTAGAAACATGAAATGTAAGAAAGAGAAGTTTCTACTATGTCTTGCCTTTACTTATATACAGTTATGTGGTGTATGAATTAGATTCCTATCTACTTCTTTCTTCTCTGGATGCTTTAAGATTTAAATCCGATTGTAAGTATTTAACTCTTAATTATAAATTGTATAATAATTTATCCTGGTCATTTTTGTATTTTAGAAGGAAAATTTATTTTTTATCGAAATATTTATAAAAACTATTCTGGGATTGTTGCCTTTTTATTTAGGTTGTCTTAAAAATGGTTTTGTGAATATTCCCTCTGGTCTGATAATTGTTTTACTCTCGTTTCACTTGCAAGAACCGAATTGGGAAAAATGGCATTTATGTAGGCTACGCAGTTCCATTTGAATGGAATAATATATTGCCATTTTAAATATATTATTCTGTCACGCGAAGAAGAATCATTGATTTGCTGTTGTTTCAATCTGTAAATGCTGTCAATTCTCGGCCAGGACTCTTTGAAAAATAGGCATTTTAATCTAGATTACACATTTACAAAATTATGATATGCCTGTTAAACCAAAGCTTATTAGGTTGTGTTTCTCCTATCCCCATACAATGTCACCTGTGTTTTATGGCCAGACGAGAACATCTGTCTCCTCAGCTCTGCACCGCACCTGGCGCGCGCCTTCCGCCGTTAAAATATCGATCCGCTATGAAATATGCGCGTCTCGTCTTAAAGGGAAGGATATATGAAGCTCTGATTGGTTTATTTCATGTTACGCCCAAACCACACATCTGAATAATGAAGCTACTTCAGACATGCCTCTTTGAAACTTGCGTCGGGCGCAAGAGTCATTTATTCCGCCGGCATAATAGCAACAGCGCCAAAGACCCGCCCACAAAGTTACTTGCGCTTTGCGCTTGATACTTGCGTTTCAGATCGTTAAAGTAGGGCCCTTAATGTTATCTCACGAAGCACATTTTTTTTAGATTATCAGACAGAATGGTTTTGGAGTGTAGGATTGTTTTAGAAACCATACAGCTGCATAAAATAAGAATCAGGCAAAGAAATAAAGTGATTTTCATTAGTCATACTATGGCATGTGCTCATCTATTCATCTAACATAGAGAAACTAGACCCTAGTGGATATAAGGAGGGTCAAAGGTTGCCTGCAGCAGCTGTCACTGAGACACGACTCCTGAACCACAGCTCACACCTGCCTGTCCTCCTGTCATTAATAAAGTCAAATGTGACAACTGAGAACCATACAGCGACTGGTGCATGATATCTCTCAGTGACCATGGGATGGAAATAACCACCTCCATGACTCCACGATACAATGTTTTAAGGACAAGGATGCCACTTACATAATCATATCCATATATCCTATTTTCAGAGTCAGTAGAGTCAATTTCGTATTACATTTACACAGAAGACAGTTGTATTGCTCAAGGGTTGCTCTTTCATATGCCAGTATGAAAAGGTATGTTTCACGGGTTCGACTTAGTAAATGGTAAACAAATTTAGAACCCAATCTACAGTTTTATAGAGAGTAAATAATGCACAAATCTGTACATAAATCTACTGTTCTAGAAGTCTTACAATTTCAATGCTGTAAAACCATTTGAATTAATAAGAGTAAAAATGGGTTTTCTTTACCAAGAAAATAGCAAGACGAAAATCATTGTTTTCTGTTTCAAACTTTCACATAACATATTTAGGTTATAATAACATAAAAAAAAAAAAAATCCAGATTTTGCTTTTCAATTTTTTTTTTTTTTAATTCCCCAAAATGCAATTTATCCATATATATATATATATATATATATATATATATATATATATATATATATATAGTACAGACCAAAAGTTTGGACACCTTCTCATTCAAAGAGTTTTCTTTATTTTCATGACTATGAAAATTGTAGAGTCACACTGAAGGCATCAAGGGCTATTTGAGCAAGAAGGAGAGTGATGGGGTGCTGCGCCAGATGACCTGGCCTCCACAGTCACCAGACCTGAACCCAATCGAGATGGTTTAGGGGTGAGCTGGACCGCAGACAGAAGGCAAAAGGGCCAACAAGTGCTAAGCATCTCTCGGGGAACTCCTTCAAGACTGTTGGAAGACCATTTCAGGTGACTACCTCTTGAAGCTCATCAAGAGAATGCCAAGAGTGTATATAGTCATATATATATATATATATATATATATATATATATATATATATATATATATAGTCATACAATACAAATGGTAAACAAGTTTAGAACACCCCCCCCCCCCCAATTTATGATACAACATAAAGGGAGAATAAGAGAAATAGGTGGAGATGGGGAGGTTGAGGGATGCCAGAAGAATTGTTACGGGGACGGGGCAATGACTGCTGCTTATATATTCTCATAATGCTTATTGACAGGATTGAATCCTCAGGCTTTGTCTCAGATGTTTTCTGAAACTCTTGAAATGCCTGTGAGATCACTGGGCGTTTTCTCAGAAAAAATTATGAAGTTTCCAAAAACCTTGAAGATCTTCATTCATTTGAGTGTTTTGTGGTATTTGCCAAGTCTGGATTTGGCCTACAATAGAGGCTTAGATATCATGGTCAAATACAAACACTTGTCCTATTTGATTTTAGTGAAAGTATTTGTAAAACGATCTTGATTCAGAGGTTTTAATCGTCAAGACATCAAAACATCAGCAATGAGGATGTAGTAAGGAAAACAGCTGTAGTTTAATGAGACGGGGATGTACTTTTAATGACAGCAGTGTCCACAGTTATTCCACTGTGTTATTGTCATAAATCAGTTGTCTGTATCACCCACCGGCTCTTGTTTGTTTCTGTGATCAGCAATTAATGGAGCTCTCATCAAACAACATCAGAGTCTTTTGTATTTCTCTGTCTTCTGTCGCAGTAGCAGTGCCGAGTGTCTGATCAATCAGAAGGATGTTTTTTGTATTTTGTTCTCTCGTATCATCTTTCAGAGCCCTTAAATAGTCTGTTTGGCTGATACGTCATTTTCTCGAACATGCTATTACACTAGATTAATTTGTTATTAAAGAGATACTCCTCCCAAAAATGAAAAATCAAATTTTTTACTCAAGCTGTCCCAGATGTATATTACTTTATATTACTAAAACAAAACTGCATTTCACTTATTTTGAGTGATGTTCTGTGATGCTTGTAACCGTCAAAGTTTAAAACCCTTATTGTAGTTCAGTGGATGATGGGCAGGTGAGTATGAGGCACTGGTTCCAGAATGCATTAGATTATTATTTACCTGCCTGTCTACAGCAGAACTCTTTGCTGAATGTGGCATCCAAGGGTGAGAAGGCTGATCAACTATGTATTTCTATATTTTTCTAAAACAGGAAGAACAGTACACATGAATCATGATCACCCCTTCTTCTAAAAATGTAGAACACACATTTCATCATGTGTATTTGTGGAAAGCCTATAAGCACTTTAAGATGAGATGTATCTGGGCTGTGATGATGTTTCTTGTCTTGAAAGAACCAGAAGCCTCCTCTGAGTCTGAGCACTCATATTTCTCTAAGTAAACTGATATTTTAAGGGAATGTTTCACGCTCAATGTGACATATCTGCATATTTCATGGCTGTGATTATATGGTTGGGCAGCTGTGGCATTTATAAGACTGGCCGTGTACAAGTGAGTTCAACCACACTCTCCACAAATGGCTATCCAGACAGAGGCTACATTAACACAAAGGAGAATACGCTTGTCAGCCTTGTTAAAGAGCGCTAAATTTGGTTACATTCACACAATCCACTCGACGCATGTCTTGCATGTTATGTTTTTGTATTGTTTTTTTAAGTACCATTAACAAACTGAGATGGAGATGTTAGTCATCTGAAGGTTGTAGATCCAGATGCTGTCTTTCACAGGAACCACTGTCATCATTTTTGTTTACTGGCTATGAAACAAAAGCTGCTCTATATACTGATTTTTTTAAAACCACTATCTAGATTTGAAAAAAAACAATTGTGGTGTTTAGAGCTTCTCTCAGTAGGTTTTTTCTTCTTCTAGTATTATACCTCTAATAACTGTAATTACACCACATGTCATATCAGTGTCCATTCTCGTATTTAATAATGTTTTAGCGTGACACATAATTTGTAAGATATAGCAGCGTGTTGGGCACTTTATACAGTATACAGTCCCCCCCCCCCCCATGTCATCTTCATCTTAAACAGCTAACACATGAATCCTTACCTTTGTTCTGTAATTCATTTCCATAATTCATTCTACATCTTTAATTATTGCCTCTTTCTCAAGTATTATGTAAATACATATGCATATCTCTTTTATTGTACAGTTTTATAGAGGGTAAATAATGCACAAATCTTTACATAAATCTACTGCTCCAGAAGTCTTACAATTTCAATGCTATAAATCCATTTGGATTAATTTGAGTAAAAATGGGTTCCCTATCTGACGGTCACTACGAGTTATGTCGAACGACATATGGGGTCTCACTTGGGTGGCCAATCATCTCTGAATTTAAGAGAAAACGCCAATGAAAATTGGCTAGTGGATTAACATACCTGAGCCACTCCCCGTGCCAACGGGTATAAATAGGGCAACAGGTGCATCCACTCATTAGATTTTTGCTTCGGAGCCGAGTGGTTGTATGAAAGCTGTTATACTCCACAAAGCCATTCATCTGCTGTGTCGGGAAGCTGTTCTGGTTGGCGGTACGGCGCGACCAGCGGTGTCCCTTTCAGCGATTCCCCTGGGCGCTTCAACTAAGAGAGCAGATTTCCTAAAAGAGCAAATCGCGGACGATTCGCGTCTTTTTAAAGACGCCGTTTCGTCCGCGTCCTTCTGGACGCAGTCGTTTCCTGTTCTCTGACAACGGCCACGTTCGTTGTCTTCCGTGTCTGGGCATTCAGCACGCTGAAGGCGCGTTCGTGGATGGTTCATGCACGCACTGCGTGTGTGACCATGGCAACGCTGCGATCACGTCTCTCCTTTCATAAAGGGAAAGGAGCAGACCCCTCTGTCACAACCCGTTCCAGTTTCTCTGTCACGAGCAGAGGACCGCCGGCTAGTGCTCTGGGAGATTTGAAGGTGACAGTGAGAGCTTCTCCGCCGGGCCACGCCCCACGGACCTCTTACCCCTTCCGCAGTGTTTGTCCTGTGCGGCTGCTGGGTGATTTTGCTGGGCTGTCTTATGGCAGTCCCAAAGGGTCATTCGCCGGGGATCAGATGTCGATTGCAGCATCAGGGATGGGCTGTTGACCTCAGTGGATGAAGATTCGGCGGGGCTGCCCCCCTCGGGTGTTGTCGCCACTGCCGAATTGGACCCAGAGTTGACAGCCGTGCTTGCCCGGGCAGCTGTGAGCATCAGGATGGAGGTGCCCGCCCAGCCCTGAGTGCTCACGGCTGTTTGATTGGTTCTCGGTGTAGAGCGCGGCTCACAACCGCGTTTTGCTCTGGTTCCTTTCTTCCCGGATGTGCATGGGGAAGTGATGTAGTCGTGGATGGCCCCTTTTTATGGCCGGAAGCAGCTCATTTCATTCCTCCGTCCTCACTACCCTCGATGGCGGGGCAGCTAGGGGTGCGTTGACATTCCCCAGCAGGAGAGTGCGATTGCGGTGCACTTGTGTCCGCAAAACGCCGCCACTGGGAGGAATAGTCCGCGCCTCTCACCCAAGGCCTGTAAGCTGTCGGCCGCTCTCGTTGCCAAGGCTTACAGTGCGGCGGGCCAAGCTGCCTCTGCTCTGCATGCCATGGCTATCCTGCAAACTCACCAAGCCAAGGCTTTAACAAATGCACGAGGGTAGAACCAGCCCGAGGTTGATGTAGGAGCTGCGCATGGCGACTGACCTCCCCCTTCTGGGTGACGGAAGTCACAACGCAGTCCCTCGGGAAGGCGATGTCCACTCTCGTGGTCCAGTAGTGCCGTTTCTGGTTCAGCCTGGTCTGTATGAGAGACATTGACAAAGTTCTCGATGCTCCCATATCCCAGGCTGTCCTATGTGGCGACGCTGTCAGGGGCTGTGCCCAGTAGTTCCTGACAGAACAACAGCAGACTGAGGCCATACAGCACATCTCGCCACGACGTGATCCTCCGGTTGCCACCATTCCGTCGCAGGCAGTGCCTCAGCCTGCTCGTCGCCGTGGGTGCCCCCCTGCGTCCTCCACACCAGCTCCGCCCCATGCTGAAAGTTCTTCGAGGCCGGCGCGTCGAGCCCGCGCAGGAGAGCGGCGCCCCCGTGTCACTCCTGGCTGCGAAGTTCTCAAGGAAGTCGACTAAGCGGCCCTGACACGGGCAACTCGGAGATGTGGGGAACTGCTCTTCAGGAGCCGGTTGAAGACAGTGCCACTCCTTCCCCCGGAGGAGGGCCGGGTGGAAAATCTTCAGTTTATGTTTCTTTCTGTTCCGCCGCTGGTCCAATGGCCGGCGGCATCCACTTTGTCAAAAAAAAGAGCAATTTCACTTTCCTCCAAGTTGTAAGGCTCGCGGGTTGACGATGAGCGACGCACTGCCTCCTCATTCTCACCCATGAGGCCCCCTTTCACCAGCGGTCAAGAGATCGCGGTTCGGAGACGCAACGCCTCTCCATGCGTCTCTGGCCAGTTCCTCCGGGAACACAAGGAGTGTGGCTGTGATGACTCAGGACGCAATGCCTTCTGGGCCTTCCAACACAACTCCCTATTGCTGCACCACTGCGGGTATGTCGACTGTCCCTTTGGTGCCACTTGTACGGAGTCTGGGAGGATGCAATCAAGCCGGTCCCTGCAGCCGAGATGAGGACGGGGTTTTACAGCCCTTACTTCATCGTGCCCAAGAAAAGCGGTGGCCTTCGACCTATCCTGGATCTGCGAGTCTTGAATCGGGCCCTGCACAAGCTCCCGTTCAGGATGTTGACGTAGAAATGCATTATCAAATGCATCCAGCCCCAGGATTGGTTTGCAGCGATCGACCTGAAAGACGCGTACTTTCATGTCTCGATCCTCCCTCGTCACAGACCCTTTCTGCGGTTTGCCTTCGAGGGTCAGGCGTGGCAGTACAAGGTCCTCCCCTTCGGGCTCTCCCTGTCCCCCCGTGTCTTCACGAAGGTCGCGGAGGGCGCCCTTGCCCCACTCTGGGAAGTGGGCATCAGGATCCTCAACTATCTCGAGGACTGGCTCATTATTTCATTTCATTTCATTTATTAAGATCCCCATTAGCGCCTGAAATCTCAGTTGCTATTCTTCCTGGGGTCTCCTCTTCATTACATCACAATTTACATAATTCACCATTTTATGGCCCGGTCCCGAGAGGAGTTATGTGATCATAGGGACTTCGTGCTCCGACACCTCAGTCAGTTGGGGCTTCAGGTCAACCGGGAGAAGAGCAAGCTCTCCCCTGTGCAGAGAATCTCTTATCTCGGTATGGAGTTAGACTCGGTGAGTATGACGGCACATCTCACCAGCGAGCGTGCCCAGTCAGTGCTGAACTGCCTGAGTTCCTTCAGAGGCAGGACAGTGGTACCACTGAAACACTTTCAGAGGCTCCTGGGGCATATGGCATCCGCAGCCGCAGTCACGCCGCTCGGGGTTGCTTCATATGAGGCCTCCTCCTCTGGAGTCAGACGCAGCTCAAGTCGCTGCGCGCTGTCCACATCCCGGGGGAGCTCAATCGTGCAGCCGACGCGCTCTCACGACAGCTCACTTTCCCCGGGGAATGGCGACTCCATCCCCAGACGGTCCAGCTGATCTAGAGTCGATTCGGGGAAGCCCAGGTAGACCTGTTTGCTTTCCACGAGTCCCCCTGGGTACAGATGCACTGGCACACAGCTGGCCTCGGGCTTTACGCAAGTATGCGTTTCCCCCAGAGAGACTGCTCGCACAGACACTGTGCAAAGTCAGGGAGGACGAGGAACAGGTCCTGCTGGTTGCGCCTTATTGGCCCACCCGGACCTGGTTTTCGGAAGTCATGCTCCTCGTGACAGCCCCTCCCTGGCGCATCCCCCTGAGGAGAGACCTTCTCTCTCAGGGGCTTGGCACCATTTGGCACCCGCGTCCAGATCTCTGGAACCTCCACGTGTGGCTTCTGGACGGGACGCGGCAGACCTCAGTGATCTGTCCCCAGCGGTGGTAGACACTATCACTCACGCTAGAGCCCCTTCTATGAGACAGGCCTATGCTCTGAAGTGGAGTCTGTTCATGAATTGGTGTTCTTCTCACCGAGAAGACCCCCGGAGATGCCCGGTCAGGGTCGTGCTTACTTTCCTGCAAGAAAGGTTGGAGCGTGGGCTGTCACCCTCCACCCTGAAAGTGTATGTGGCTGCCATTGCAGCCCATCATGATGCAGTGGATGGCCGGTCCCTGGGGAGGCATGACCTGATCGTTAGGTTCCTGAGGGGTGCCAGAAGGTGACATCCTCCTAGGACACCCCTGATTCCCTCCTGGGGCCTCTCTATTGTCCTGGCGGGACTTCGGAGGGGTCCCTTTGAGCCACTGGATTCAGTCGAGCTTAAGTTCCTGTCTCTCAAGACAGCGCTCCTGATCACGCTCACTTCCATCAAGAGGGTCGGGGACCTCCAAGCATTTTCGGTAAGTGAAGAGTGCCTTGTGTTCGGGCCGGCCTACTCTCACGTTGTCCTGAGACCCTGGCCTGGATACGTCCCCAAGGTTCCCACCACTCCCTTCTGAGACCAGGTGGTGAACCTGCAAGCGCTGCCCCTGGAGGAGGCAGATCCAGCCTTGGCGTCGCTGTGTCCCGTCAAAGTCAAAGTCAAAGTCACCTTTATTTATATAGCGCTTTAAACAAAATACATTGCGTCAAAGCAACTGAACAACATTCATTAGGAAAACAGTGTCAATAATGCAAAAATGATTGTTAAAGGCAGTTCATCATTTGATTCAGTTATGCCATCTCTGTTCAGTTAAATAGTGTCTGTGCATTTATTTGCAATCAAGTCAACGATATCGCTGTAGATGAAGTGTCCCCAACTAAGCAAGCCAGAGGCGACAGCGGCAAGGAACCGAAACTCCATCGGTGACAGAATGGAGAAAAAAAACCTTGGGAGAAACCAGGCTCAGTTGGGGGGCCAGTTCTCCTCTGACCAGACGAAACCAGTAGTTCAATTCCAGGCTGCAGCAAAGTCAGATGCAGAAGAATCATCTGTTTCCTGTGGTCTTGTCCTGGTGGTCCTCTGAGACAAGGTCTTTACAGGGGATCTGTATCTGGGGCTCTAGTTGTCCTGCTCTCCGCTGTCTTTCAGGGATGTAGAGGTCCTTTCTAGGTCCTGATCCACCATCTGGTCTGGATACGTACTGGATCCGGGTGACTGCAGTGACCCTCTGATCTGGACACAGACTGGATCTGGTGGCTACGGTGACCTCGGAACAAGAGAGAAACAGACAAATATTAGCATAGATGCCATTCTTCCAATGATGTAGCAAGTAAATAGGGTGTTATGGGAAGTGTTTCCGGTTCCGGTTTACCTACTTAATGCAGCCTAAAAATCCTTTAACGGATTTGGATAATAAAAGCATATTAGTATGTTATGTGTATGCCAGGTTATAGAGATGGGTCTTTAATCTAGATTTAAACTGCAAGAGTGTGTCTGCCTCCCGAACAATGTAAGGTAGGTTATTCCAGTGTTTAGGCGCCAAATAGGAAAAGGATCTGCCGCCCGCAGTTGATTTTGATATTCTAGGTATTATCAAATTGCCTGAGTTTTGAGAACGTAGCGGACGTAGATGATTATAATGTAAAAGGAGCTCATTCAAATACTGAGGTGCAAAACCATTCAGGGCTTTATAAGTAATAAGCAATATTTTAAAATCTATACGATATTTGATAGGGAGCCAGTGCAGTGTTGACAGGACCGGGCTAATATGGTCATACTTCCTGGTTCTAGTAAGAACTCTTGCTGCTGCATTTTGGACTAGCTGTAGTTTGTTTACTAAGCGTGCAGAACAACCACCCAATAAAGCATTACAATAATCTAACCTTGAGGTCATAAATGCATGGATTAACATTTCTGCATTTGACATTGAGAGCATAGGCCGTAATCTAGATATATTTTTGAGATGGAAAAATGCAGTTTTACAAATGCTAGAAACGTGGCTTTCTAAGGAAATATTGCGATCAAATAGCACACCTAGGTTCCTAACTGATGACGAAGAATTGACAGAGCAACCATCAAGTCTTAGACAGTGTTCTGGGTTATTACAAGCGGAGTTTTTAGGTCCTATAATTAACACCTCTGTTTTTTCATAATTTAGCACTAAGAAATTACTCGTCATCCAGTTTTTTATATCGACTATGCAATCCATTAGTTTTTCAAATTGGTGTGTTTCACCGGGCTGCGAAGAAATATAGAGCTAAGTATCATCAGCATAACAGTGAAAGCTAACACCATGTTTCCTGATGATATCTCCCAAGGGTATCATATAAAGCGTGAAGAGTAGCGGCCCTAGTACTGAGCCTTGAGGTACTCCATACTGCACTTGTGATCGATAGGATACATCTTCATTCACTGCTACAAACTGATGGCGGTCATATAAGTACGATTTAAACCATGCTAATGCACTTCCACTGATGCCAACAAAGTGTTCAAGTCTATGCAAAAGAATTGTGATAAAGTTCGTATGGCAGAGAAGGAAGGAGACCAGGGTCGGCGTACTGAGGCTCGTGGGAACTTTATTATGCTGAATCAAAGAACGGAAAAACAAAGTCACGCCACATGCGCATAAATCATAACATTGATACTTTCAGGCTCTCGCTTTCTGTCGGTCGTTTCCTCCCACGAGTCCTCAGGTCTCTCACTTAACTCACTTACCACCGCTGATCTCCTCACTCTCTCTCCCGTCGCAAACCTCGCTAAACCACACCTCCCCTGCCACATACCCCCACCGCCCGACTCAGGCCGGGGAGCCATCCGGCCTGCAGCCCCCCCCCCCCCATTCCTGGAGAGGAAGTCGGCCACAGCCATCTGCGCCCCAGCCATCTGGGCCTGTGAATCACCTTGAACTTAAATGGCTGTAAAGCTAGATACCAACGGGTGATTCGCGCGTTGGTATCCTTCATGCGGTGGAGCCACTGGAGGGGCGCGTGGTCCAAGCAGAGGGTGAACTCCCGGCCCAGGAGGTAGTAACGAAGGGTGAGGACCGCCCACCTGATGGCCAAACACTCCTTTTCTATGGTGCTGTACTTAGCCTCTCTCTTAGAGAGCTTCCGGCTAATGTACAGCACCGGGCGATCCCCCCCCCCACCTCCTGGGACAGGACAGCGCCCAGCCCCCTGTCCGACGCGTCAGTCTGCAACAAAAAAGGGAGAGAAAAGTTAGGAGAGTGCAGGAGCGGTCCACCACACAGGGCAGCCTTAACTCGGGTAAAGGCCTGTTGGCACCGCTCCGTCCATTGGACCGTATCTGGTACCTCCTTTTTAGTGAGGTCAGTCAGGGGGCTAGTGAGGTCCGAATAACCAGGAATAAATCTCCTATAATATCCCGCCAGCCCCAGGAACTGCCTCACCTCCTTTTTGGTCTTGGGTCTGGGGCAAGTCGCAATTGCTGCCGTCTTGTCAATTTGGGGACGCACTTGCCCGTGACCCAAGTGGAAGCCCAGATACCTTACCTCCACCCGCCCAACCGCGCACTTCTTTGGGTTGGCCGTTAGCCCCGCCCGTCTCAGCGCCTCGAGGACAGCCCTCACATGCTCCATATGCCACCGCCAGTCGCCACTATAAATGATAATATCATCCAGGTAGGCGGCGGCATATGCAGCATGCGGGCGCAGCACTCGATCCATGAGACGCTGGAACGTAGCGGGGGCCCCGAACAAGCCGAACGGAAGCGTCACAAATTGGTATAAACCAAACGGCGTGGTGAAGGCTGTTTTTTCTCTAGACATGGGAGATAAGGGGATCTGCCAATATCCTTTTGTCAAGTCCAATGTCGAATAAAAGCGAGCCGTACCTAACCGATCGAGCAACTCGTCAATCCGTGGCATTGGATAAGCATCAAATTTTGACACTGCGTTCACCCTGCGATAGTCCACACAAAATTGCACCGAGCCGTCCGTTTTAGGGACCAAAACAATCGGGCTCGCCCAAGCACTGTTGGACTCCTCGATTACTCCTAACCCCAGCATCGCCTCTAATTCTGTCTGAACCACCTTTTTCTTGTGTTCAGGTAATCTATATGGCCGGCTGCGAACCACCACGCCCGGCTCTGTCTCAATATGGTGCTGAATCAGATTAGTATGACCAGGTAGAGGCGAAAACACGTCTGCAAATTCGGACTGTAACTGTCCAATGTCAGTGAGCTGCGAGGGCGAGAGGTGATCCCCTCCCGGGGCCAGGGCGAGGGATTTTTCTTTAATGATCGCCTCTGGCCCGAGATCCTCCTCTCCGCTCACTGCCGTCGCTAGCAACACTGACTCCTCTTATTCCAGAGGGAGTGGATAATAAAAGCATATTAGTATGTTATGTGTATGCCAGGTTAAAGAGATGGGTCTTTAATCTAGATTTAAACTGCAAGAGTGTGTCTGCCTCCCGAACAATGTTAGGTAGGTTATTCCAGAGTTTGGGTGCCAAATAGGAAAAGGATCTGCCGCCTGCAGTTGATTTTGATATTCTAGGTATTATCAAATTGCCTGAGTTTTGAGAACGTAGCGGACGTAGAGGATTATAATGTAAAATGAGCTCATTCAAATACTGAGGTGCTAAACCATTCAGGGCTTTATAAGTAATAAGCAATATTTTAAAATCTATGCGATGCTTGATAGGGAGCCAGTGCAGTGTTGACAGGACCGGGCTAATATGGTCATACTTCCTGGTTCTAGTAAGAACTCTTGCTGCTGCATTTTGGACTAGCTGTAGTTTGTTTACTAAGCATGCAGAACAACCACCCAATAAAGCATTACAATAATCTAATCTTGAGGTCATAAATGCATGGATTAACATTTCTGCATTTGACATTGAGAGCATAGGCCGTAATTTAGATATATTTTTGAGATGGAAAAATGCAGTTTTACAAATGCTAGAAACGTGGCTTGAGCAACCATCAAGTCTTAGACAGTGTTCTAGTTTATTACAAGCAGAGTTTTTAGGTCCTATAATTAACACCTCTGTTTTTTCAGAATTTAGCAGTAAGAAATTACTCGTCATCCAGTTTTTTATATCGACTATGCAATCCATTAGTTTTTCAAATTGGTGTGTTTCACCGGGCTGCGAAGAAATATAGAGCATAATATCATCAGCATAACAGTGAAAGCTAACACCATGTTTCTTGATGATATCTCCCAAGGGTAACATATAAAGCGTGAAGAGTAGCGGCCCTAGTACTGAGCCTTGAGGTACTCCATACTGCACTTGTGATCGATAGGATACATCTTCATTCACTGCTACGAACTGATGGCGGTCATTTAAGTACGATTTAAACCATGCTAATGCACATGCTAATGACAATTGTGTCAAACGCAGCACTAAGATCCATTAAAACTAATAGAGAGATACACCCACGATCAGATGATAAGAGCAGATCATTTGTAACTCTAAGGAGAGCAGTCTCAGTACTATGGAACGGTCTAAATCCTGACTGGAAATCCTCACATATACCATTTTTCTCTAAGAAGGAATATAATTGTGTGGATACCACCTTTTCTAGTATCTTGGACAGAAAAGGGAGATTCGAGATTGGTCTATAATTAACTAGTTCTTTGGGGTCAAGTTGTGGTTTTTTGATGAGAGGCTTAATAACAGCCAGTTTGAAGGTTTTGGGGACATATCCTAATGACAATGAGGAATTAATAATAGTCAGAAGAGGATCTATGACTTCTGGAAGCACCTCTTTTAGGAGCTTAGATGGTATAGGGTCTAACATACATGTTGTTGGTTTAGATGATTTAACAAGTTTATACAATTCTTCCTCTCCTATGGTAGAGAATGAGTGGAACTGTTCCTCAGGGGGTCTATAGTGCACTGTCTGATGTGATACTGTAGCTGACGGCTGAATGGTTGCAATTTTATCTCTAATAGTATCGATTTTAGAAGTAAAGTAGTTCATAAAGTCATTACTGCTGTGGTGTTGGGAAATGTCAACACTTGTTGAGGCTTTATTTTTCGTTAATTTAGCCACTGTATTGAATAAATACCTGGGGTTATGTTTGTTTTCTTCTAAAAGAGAAGAAAAGTAATCGGATCTAGCAGTTTTTAATGCTTTTCTGTAGGATATGTTACTTTCCCGCCAAGCAATACGAAATACCTCTAGTTTTGTTTTCCTCCAGCTGCGCTCCATTTTTCTGGCTGCTCTCTTTAGGGTGCGAGTATGCTCATTAAACCATGGTGTCAAACTGTTTTCCTTAACCTTCCTTAAGCGTAAAGGAGCAACTTTATTTAAAGTGCTAGAAAACAGAGAGTCCATAGTTTCTGTTACATCATCAAGTTGTTCTGAGGTTTTGGATATGCTAAGGAATTTGGATACATCAGGAAGATAACTTAAAAAGCAGTCTTTTGTGTTAGAAGTGATGGTTCTTCCATACTTGTAACAAGAAGTAGAATTTACAATTTTGGCTATATGAATTTTGCAAAGAACTAAATAATGATCTGAGATATCATCACTTGGCTGAATAATTTCAACACCATCAACATCAATTCCATGTGACAGTATTAAATCTAGAGTATGATTTCGACAATGAGTAGGTCCTGAAACGTGTTGTCTAACACCAATAGAGTTCAGAATGTCTATAAATGCTGATCCCAATGCATCGTTTTCATTATCAACATGGATATTAAAATCACCAACTATTAAAACTTTATCTGCAGCCAGAACTAACTCGGATGTAAAATCACCAAACTCTTTAATAAAGTCTGTATGGTGCCCTGGTGGCCTGTATACAGTAGCCAGTACAAACATAACAGGGGATTTATCATTAACATTTGTTTCTTTGGATAATGTTATATGAAGTACCATTACTTCAAACGAGTTATACTTGTAGCCTGCCCTCTGAGAAATCCTGAAAACGTTGTTATAAATTGAAGCAACACCTCCACCTTTGCCTTTTAGACGTGGCTCATGTTTATAACAGTAATCTTGGGGGGTGGACTCATTTAAAATAATGTAATCATCAGGTTTTAGCCAGGTTTCTGTCAAACAGAGTACATCTATATTATGATCAGTGATCATATTATTTACAAAAAGTGTTTTCGTAGAAAGGGATCTGATATTCAATAAGCCAAGATTTATCATTTGTTTATCCATATTGCTTCTGTTTTTTATTTGTTGAACCTCAATTAAATTGTTAATCTTAACTTGGTTTGGACGTTTTTTGTATTTTCTAGTTCGGGGAACAGACACAGTCTCTATAGTGTGATATCTAGGTGAAAGAGTCTCTATGTGCTGAGGATTAACTGACCTCTGTGACGGGAGACAGCTAGCAGACGGTCGGTTTAGCCAGTCTGTCTGCTTCCTGACCTGGGCCCCAGTTAGTCAAGTATAAACACTAAGACTATTTGCCATATTTCTAGAGAGAAGAGTGGCGCCACCCCAGGAGGGATGAAGACCATCTCTTTTAAACAGGTCAGGTCTGCCCCAAAAGCTCGTCCAATTGTCTATGAAACCTATGTTATTCTGTGGGCACCACTTAGACATCCAGCCATTGAGTGATGACAATCTGCTATGCATCTCATCACCACAGTAAGCAGGGAGGGGACCAGAGCATATTACAGTGTCTGACATCGTGCTTGCAAGTTCACACACCTCTTAAATGTTATTTTTAGTGATCTCCGACTGGCGAAGTCGAACATCATTAGCGCCGGCATGAATAACAATCTTACTGTATTTACGTTTAGCATTAGCCAGCACTTTTAAATTTGCCAAGATGTCAGGCGCTCTGGCTCCCGGTAAACATTTGACTATGGTGGCTGGTGTCTCTATATTCACGTTCCGTACAATAGAATCACCAATAACTAGAGCACTTTCATCAGGTTTCTCAGTGGGTTCATCACTGAGTGGGGAGAACCTGTTTAATGTTTTGATCGGAACAGAAGAGCGGTGTTTTGACCCACGACTACGCTGCCTCACCGTCACCCAGTTGCCCTGCTGCTGGGGCTCTGTTTCCGGAACCGAACAATGTACAGGAATCCCTGAGCTAGACGCATCCAAAGCCGTATCTAGAGCCCTAACATTCTTACTGTCCTCAATTAAAGTTTGGATGCGTGTCTCTAATTCTGAAATCTTCTCTGTCAGCCTAACTATTTCCCTGCATTTATCACATGTGAATCCCTCATCAGCGACAGAGATAGATAAACTGTACATGTGGCAAGAGGTGCAAGTAACAATGACGGGAGAAGCCATTACTCACCGTGCTTGATGAAATATTCTTACTGCGGTTGTTTGATGAACTTGTGAAAAACTGGAGCGAGGGAGAGGAGAAAAGAAAACAGTGATAGGTTCGAATGAAAACGCTAATGACAAGCTAACGAGTGCTAACGCTTTGCAGGTGTACTGCACTCACGGATATAAAATAAAAGTGAACGATCAAAGTTAATCTGATAAGATTGATCGATAATATCAGAAATATGGTGTGAATTAAGTTATATTTTACCACTTTAAAAAACAGAGAGTGATAGTAAGATAAAGATTCTAGAGAAAAAATAAAATAGAAAGCTACACGGAGCTACAATTTGCTACAGAAGGCCAACAGGAAGTAGAGAAAACACTGTCCAACAGCGACACCCGCAGGCAGGAGTCCCCTTGATTTGATGAATTTGATGCCTATGGTTTTTATGGGGTATTCCACTATATCCCCGTGCACACACCTCACCTTAACCACGCGGCCCGTATCCAATGCCCCGGATTGTATCAGGCTTTGATGGATGGAGGTCTGGTTACAACCTGAATCCACCAAAGCCTGATAGGTACCCCCCTTAATACTCACGGGTATTTGGTACAACCCGGCTTGATCGGGGGCAGCCTGCGGGTCGTCCGGGATCCGGACCCACGTCCCCACCTCCATAACCGGGCACCGGTCCACGAAATGGCCCGGATCCCCGCAACGCCAGCAGGCCGGCCCAGGCCTCCCCGCCACCCTAGTGGTTGGAAGTGGGTCAGGTGATTGACGTGGGAAAGCAGCTGGTAGCTCAGCCAGTCCCTCCCCGTGCGGTGGCCCCATTCCCCTGGCCGGACCCCGTGACATGGCGGCCGGCTCCGTCCCTGCTCTCCAACGGGGTGCGGCCCTCGGTGGCCCCGTGTACCGAGACCTGGGTAAAGGGACAGGCTTTGGAGGAAGAGGAGAGAGAGAGGGGGGGAAGAGAGAGAGAGAGAGAGAGAGAGAGAGACAGATGGAAGGGGTTCGCCGACCCCGGAACACGCCGCCAGCTGATCCTCCACCAGTTGGATGGCCAGATCATGCGACGCCGGCCGGTGGCACTGGACCCACTGAGCAGTCCTCTTCGGGAGTCGTGAGATGAACTGCCCAAGCACCACGGTGTTGATAATGGTCTCGGCGTCGCTTCCTCCGGCCAACAGCCATTTGCGGCAGGAGTCCCGGAGCTGCTGGACTAAGACAAAGGGCCGGCCCGCTTCGGTCAGTTCTAGCGACCGGAAGCGTTGACGGTGCTGCTCGTGGCTGAGGCCGACCCTTTGGAGGACTGCTCTTTTTAAGTCTGCATATACCAGGAGGTTCTGGACGGGCAGTTGTTGAGCAGCCTTCTGGGCCTCCCCTGACAGCAGCGGAATTATCCGGACCGGCCAGCTGTCCTCTGGCCACCCACACGCCTCGGCCGTCCTCTCAAACAAATCGAGGAACGAAATCCGGATCATCTGTTGGCCCCATCTTCGTAAGAGGCATGTGGGCAGCAGGGCTGGAACTGGGGGATGCCGACCTCGTCCGAACCTCCCGGTCCAGCATGCTCCAGAACAGCTTGCGGTCCTCCCGCTGGACCTGCATCATTGCCTTAAACCGATGTTCGTAGTCGGCTCGCAGCTCCAGCAGGGCTTGATGTTGTTCCTGATGCAGGCCCGCGAGCGATGTAATGAGCTCCGCAAACGGCGTTCCCGATGATCCTGACGGGTTTGCATGGCGGCGTCGTTCTCCTTCGGTCCCGGGTTACGGCACCAGTGTGATAAAGTTTGTATGGCAGAGAAGGAAGGAGACCAGGGTCGGCGTACTGAGGCTCGTGGGAACTTTATTATGCTGAATCAAAGAACGGAAAACAAAGTCGCGCCACATGCGCATAAATCATAACATTGATACTTTCAGGCTCTCGCTTTCTGTCGGTCGTTTCCTCCCACGAGTCCTCAGGTCTCTCACTTAACTCACTTACCACCGCTGATCTCCTCACTCTCTCTCCCATCACAGACCTCGCTTAACCACACCTCCCCTGCCACAAGAATGTTGTGGTAAGTTGTGTCAAACGCAGCACTAAGATCCAATAAAACTCATAGAGAGATACACCCACGATCAGATGATAAGAGCAGATCATTTGTAACTCTAAGAAGAGCAGTCTCAGTACTATGATACGGTCTAAATCCTGACTGGAAATCCTCGCATATACCATTTTTCTCTAAGAAGGAATATAATTGTGAGGATACCAACTTTTCTAGGAGTCGAACATCATTAGCGCCGGCATGAATAACAATCTTACTGTATTTACGTTTAGCATTAGCCAGCACTTTTAAATTTGCCAAGATGTCAGGCGCTCTGGCTCCCGGTAAACTTTTGACTATGTGGGCTGGTGACTCTATATTCATGTTCCGTACAATAGAATCACCAATAACTAGAGCACTTTAATCAGGTTTCTCAGTGGGTGCATCACTGAGTGGGGAGAACCTGTTTAATATTTTGATCGGAACAGAAGAGCAGTGTTTTGACCCACGACTACGCTGCCTCACCGTCACCCAGTTGCCCTGCTGCAGGGGCTCTGTTGCCGGAACCGAACAATGTACAGGAATCCCTGAGCTAGACGCATCCAAAGCCGTATCTAGAGCCCTAACATTCTTACTGTCCTCAGTAAGAGCCTGTCGTAAGAGCGCTTCGCATATACGTGGACCGCACCCAGAGCTTTAGAAGCTCTGAGCAGCTCCTGGTCTGCTTTGGAGGTCAGCAGAAGGGGAAGGCTGTCTCTAAGCAGAGGTTGGCCCACTGGATAGTGGAGGCCATCACCTTGGCTTACTATTCCCAAGGCGAGCCGTGCCCCCTGGGGGTGAGGGCCCACTCCACACGGAGTGTGGCCTCCTCCTATGCGCTGGCGCACGGCGCCTCTCTGGCAGACATCTGTCGAGCTGCGGGCTGGGCGACACCTAACACCTTTGCGAGGTTTTACAACCTCCGTGTAGAGCCAGTTTCTTCCCGTGTGTTGGGTAACAGGTAATTGGCGGGAAGGGCTGGCTCGGTGTCAAGCTTGCTGCGCCATTCCCCCTAACACGGGGATGTGAGCGCCTTTCTTCTCCCAGTAGAGTTCCCCGGTTGGCGTACCCTGGTCGTTCATATGGCTTGGTTCCCTACGGGTAATCCCATATGTGTTTTCTTCCACGGTAAGGTTTCCCTCTTGGCAAACCCGTGTCTTCCCTTGACAGACCTGTTCTGTCAGTCTCTTCTGGCAGCCTTTCCATCCCTACTCCAAGGTAGGACCTGCCTCAGAGACCCCTTCCATATGTAGTACTGCCCCCTGGGTCAGTTCATATCGGTATATCCACATGTTACCTCCCTACGGGTAGGATGTGGTCTCCGTAGCGACCTTTTCCTAAGGCTCGCTTCCCCATTGTCTTGCCAGCTGAAAGAACAAATAGGGAAGATTTGAAGCAATCTTTCTCTGAAGGTTGAAATCCCTTCCATTATATATATATATATATATATATATATATATATATATATATATATATATATATATATATATATATATATAAAATATATATATATTTTATTATTATTTTTTTTTTTTCAAAATGCAATAAATCAGTTAAATCAATATAAAAGTAATTTTTCATATGGAAACTGTTGAAAATACACAACATGGTTAATCCACGTATGTCAGGCTCTGAACTTGGCCAATCCTATTTTATAAATTTAAATTATATTTATGCATTTAGCAGATGCTTTTATCCAAAGCGACTTACAGTGCATTCAAGCTATCGATTTTTATCTATCATGTGTTCCCGGGGAATCGAACCCCCAACCTTATGCTTGATAGCACAATGCTCTACCAATTGAGCTACAGGAACACTTATACATCTCATTACATCTTATATAGGCACTACTGGCATTGGACTAAAAATATATTCAATCAGTCATTGCTTCCAAAAATGAATTCAACGAGTCATCTGGTTAACGCTTAATTACAGCAAAAAAATAAAATTTCATCATGAACAAGAACATGAACAACATCACGTTAGATGACATTTCCCTTGCATTCAACCTCCAAAAGTGCATTCATCTTTGCAATGTTACATTCATTTAATTGACTAGTGCTATACGCTGTATTAACAAAAACATAAATGGCATTAATAAAACCATTTACACTGACTAGCTACACAATATCGTGATCATAATCAAATGTGACTCATCTGCAAATATGAACGTGATATTGCAGTTTGTCTACGATCTACTGCTCTGTGTATCCATTTGAAAGCATGTGATGGAGATTTACTGTTAATCACAGAACCAACTTTACTGACAAGATGCGCATGATAATCACATGCGATTTATCATGCAGTCCTTAGTTTGTTTGTTGAACACAAAGTACAAAGTAGATGAGGAAAACTAGGATGCCTGGTGTATTCAGAGTGCCGGCATTACTGTCTGGAGTGTGTGGTATGGTGCACTGTGATTGGTTGAGCCGCTATATCACATTCTGCAGAGAAGGGAGACTGGCGTTTGTCACTGTTTGGAAAGAAAGGGAGAAAACATGACAGAATGGACTTTTTTTACATTTCCGGGTTTCTCAGCAGCGGAAGACATCATAGTTGGGTTCACTTGAAGAGAAGTGAATGGGAAAGTACCACCAATATAAATGCATTCCCATTTGCACAAATAGCAAAAGAAAAACTCATTTTTTTTCTTTTTTTTGATGGAAAGGTGATATAATACAAAGAATAGTGTTAAAAATCATTATTATGTGGATTTGGTGCTCAGTTATTTTTTTTTTTATAATGGTTCTTAGCATTATTAATCCTGAAAACCACGATACTATTTTCTTTCCCCCCAGAATTATTTGATAACTAAAAAGTTCAAAATAACTGCATGTATGTATGTATTATGTGACACTGAAAAATGGAATAATAGCTACTGAAAATTCAGCTTTGCCTTCACAGAATGTAACAGTTAAATAATAAAACATAAGACAGTGCTGAAAGCTTCAGGTCTCTGATAGATAACTTGACTGCATTCGTTTGCACTGAGGCCTCTGAGTTCCTCCCTGCAGGACTGGAGCACACATGCACACACACACACACACACACACTCTTCAGCAGCAGGGTGCTGAGTGAACACATCTTATCATTTGGTTCCTGCTCTCTTTCTAGAATCTGAGTTGCTCTACAGTGGCTTCATGATGGCTGTGTTTCCCAGCCAGACAATGTGGTCATGACCTGCTGCTCTCTGTGTTTGTATGCGGTTGTCCTGAATTGCTATAATTCTCTTGTCCGGTTATGGCATTCATGTGTATTTATGGTATATTTTCACATTTGTTTATCTGTGTTTGCATTACAGACAAGCTGTAAAGGTTAAACATAACTTTTGAGACCCCAAAAAATATTTTTTGTGTAAAACACTGTTAATACTATGCGATTTTATAATGTACCTTTAAATGTAACTTGAAACTTTAAATGCAATAGCAAATAACACTCTACACTTACATAATGAATTACTTTGCATGTGCTTTAGTATGTTAGCCATCACATCAAAGTAAGTGACTTATTTAAAGCACAACAAAAATGTACTTTTAAAGTGCAAATTAAAATTTCAACATAATTGACATTTTATTCACTGATAAGAGTCATTTTATTTCACAAAAACAATTTATATAATAATATAGTAATTGTCATTATTTAATCTTTGTTATTTATAATACGAACATAGAAGCACAAATACAATAAAACAGACACAACTGAAATAAAGTGTTTATGGTACAGTCTATTTAACAGTATCACTCAAGTAAGAGATTAAACAGGAATTGAATAATCAAAATGTAAAAGTAAAGCACTGCATAGTCTTCACAATTCATGCATTGATCCTTTTTAATTAATGCTACTAAAGTTAGTCAGTCAAGATCAGTGTGTGATTTTCTCATGTTCTTTTGTTGCCTGATTAACAATGTAGAGACATTTAAAAATTAGTCTGCTGTCAATTTTAATAGCTTATGATACACATTTGTTTTTAACATAATTGTCTCTGTAACTTGTGAAAAAGATCTGAATTCGCATTTGCATGCTGTCTGTGAGAGAAGCTGCTTTCCATGCACATGCATCGAGTGTGTGAGAACTGCACTGAGTAATTTTTCAAGGTTTATTGCACTAAATAAGTGTCATGCAGCTGCACGTCGACAAAACTCAGGAAATACAGCTCTTATTAAAACACAGTCATTCTTAAATACCGGTACTAGTAAAATGAGTAATTGTACTGTTTTTAAAAGCTTTTTAGTACCAGTGTATCATGCAACACTAGGGTGAACTACCTCTTTAAATCATGAGACTCATTGAGGATTGATGGAGGGACCCAAGCCATATTTAGATACTAAGATACTATAATATCATCAAGATTTGGTGTTGGGCTCATTTGGCTTGGGCCAATAGGCAACCACCTAAAACACATTAGCAGCCAAATAGCAACAGACTACAAACCACTCAGAGCACTTCAGCAACCTCATAACAGCCACCCACAACATCCTAGCATCGTGGTGAGATTTACACAGTGACAAACACCACTTCTTCAGAAAATGTGAAAGTCTAGTTTAATCTTCATCTGTATAATCCAATAGCTGTTTCTTCTTCCTCCTTTCTCTTTGTGTTAATGTGTTCTGGGCTTCTATGGTTTAGGACACTCACAGATGCATTAGGCTAATTTAACTGCCAGAACAGGAAATAATCAAATCTGTCATTACAGGCAATGAGTGCTCAAACTCTGTCTGAGAGCCCTTTTGAGTGTGTCCTGAGGGACTGGAGGTGAGAAGACTCACGATCTGTCCATCCTTTTGTTTCCAATTGAATCTTGTTCTTTGGTGAATGGCTAAATTTCCCTCTATCACTGTTCTTTACCCAGCATTTATCATTGTCACAGGTCTCTGTGGTACAAAATGGCAAATGTGTACCTGAACGTATCCCAGCATGCTTCTGTCTGTTTATCTGTTTTGAGTCATTTGTATGTCTATCTTTTCATCTGTCTTCTGTCCATTTTGCTCTCTCTCTCTCTCTCTCTCTCTCTCTCTCTCTCTCTCTCTCTCTCTCTCTATATATATATATATCTCCCCCATGTGCTTCAATGATGGAATAAATTGACCTATTTCGTCTTGATTATGTCTCTTAGCAACAGAGCTCCATCATTTATGTTTCAATCAGATGCAGGGAGAGCGAGCAGCACTTAAGCAGCACTTCTGAATTAAGTTAAGTCAAATTTTCACTTTGTGTGTGTGTGTGTGTGTGTGTGTGTGTGTGTGTGATAGACTACTCTGGAGAAGTGTGCATGTGTCGGTATGAAAAGGTTTTGAATTCGGCTTGCTACTTGCAAACTTTTTAAGCATTTCTGCGAAGTGTGTTTTGTAATTTCAAATAGCTGTATCAGATTTATATTTATGTATATAAAAGAACAGTGTTCAGAAAATGTAAAATTCATCATTTCCATGGCTCATGTTGTTATGACCTTCTTTTGTTTTGGACCTGAATGTGTACAGGTCTAATTTCACAACAACATTTTAATAAATTATATATACAGTATTTTAAAGAAATCGTATATATTTTAAAAAGATCTTAAATAAAAAAAAAAATAATAATAATAATCTATAATCCTTTATTATAATTATGATAATATTTTTGTGCGAGTAAAGGATCATTTTAAAGATAATGATAATTATGATAAGATTTTTATTTATTAACCTTAGTTTATAATTGTAGTGTAATAATGCTTAATGACACTTTGATAATTTTCAGTTTACCCATTCACTGATAATGTTACTCTTGCCTGCACAACTCTACAACATTTGAATCAACACTATAAAAATGTCCTGGTGACTTAACAGTTGTGCTTTTTGTGATATCTAAAGTAAAAACACATAAACAAATAAATAAACAAATAAATAAATAAATAAACAAATAAATAAATAAATAAATAAATAAAATAAAACTTATTTAATATGACTGAATCAACTTTTTGTGGATCCACCTTTTGAGTAAAGCAAAAACAATGTAATTGTTTATCTCAGCAGTAATCTGTTTATTTTCTTAGACTGATGTGTCATCTGTCTGGCTCTGTGAGAGCTCTTAATAAAAGTGCTGCGTGAGGCTTTTATCCTGATATCTTCAGTCGGCTCTGAGACAGGTCAGTATGGATCTTCTAGCTGAGCTAACACAAACATCTTTGCAGGGTTTCTCAGAGTCTGTCTGTCCACAGCGTGATGTGAACTAAATGAATGCAGCTCGACAGGGTTGTGAAGGGTAGAATAATGTTGTTGTAGCATATGCTGACACTCGTCTCATTGCTTTCTTTCGACCAGAGTGCATTCTGGGATCAGTTTATCTTCCTTTGATATACTCTACAAGTGGCGTTTTGTGATGGCTAATCTTACCAGCACAATCATTTTCAGCTGAACATGTTTAAACTTCATTCATCCTCTATAGAATTGAATTTCACGTCTAGAATAAATCTCTAATCTTCTCTGCATGTAGCATTATTATTATTGAATACAACACTGTTTAGAGTATAAATATAAGTATTAAGTGACACAGCAACATTATCTGTGTACAGAGCTGTGTGTGTGTTTGTGTGGCCTCACCTGGTATAATATGGTTTTGTTTGGCTAATGTGGGGTTAATCTATCCAGGAAACACTGGTCACAGCTGTCACACACACACACACACACACACACACACAGCTGGGGCAGATTGAACCATCTTTTTCAATAATGCTACATAGCAAAATATAGAAATAACACACTTCTGCAACTTAAAATTGCTGACAATAACACAAATAATATTCAGACATATGAACTTAGTCTATGCTATGAAGATTACATCAAACTTTTCATTTCCATATCCAAGATTATAAATCTCTTGTGTGTTGACAATGATGTTTTGTTGTGTTTCCTGAGAGTTCGGTATGGTTTTCTTGTGGTGCTTTAGCGCTAGCATGCGGTTATGCAAATGAGCTGTTACCTTGGTAATGAGTGACATCGAATGGCAAGGTTGCGGTCTGAATGTAAATAAGCAGAGTAGGTGGGGTTTGTTTTCATGTAATGGCACTTGCTCTCTCTACTGTTAAAATTCATTTAAAGTGGTCAAATTCAAATACATTGGGCATTCAATACAGAGTTTCTGGAAAACGGATCAAACTAAAAGGTCAGTGAACTACTAAATGACAATTGTGTTCATGTCATTTTGTTGGTCTGTGCTAGTATTAGGAAAATATAATTTTGGTGCAGAAAACTATATTATGGACGTCTGGAATATGACATATTTTTAAAAATCTAGTTTAAAGGGTTCATATGTTGCAATTTCAAGTTTTCCTTTCTCTTTGGAGTATTATAATCTGTTCATTAATAGATAATATCCCTAAATTTGCAAAGATTAAAGTCTCAAACCCAAAGAGATATTCTGTATAAAGGTTAAGACCCTCCTAAAACACTTCGTTTAAACACGCCCCCACATGTCTATGTCACTGTGTGGGAAGATTTGCATAACACCGGCCAAATGTTCACGCAAAGAAAGAAGGCGTAAGTTTTATTGTTGCTGTTGTATTGTTGGCACTGGCGCTATGTCATGGAGACACTGTGTGTTTCGTTGTGAAAGCAAAAATTCTTTGTTTGGTCTTCAAAAAGAGGACAAGTTATATTAACAACACGTCCAGAACAGTTCAACCCAAACATTCAGATGTGCGCGGCACATTTTACGGAGAACTGTTTCCTGGGAGTGTAGACTACAATGTCGTCTGTTCTGACTCAAAGTCTGTAAGTATATTTTCATATTTAAAGAATTAGCCACTGATGATTCAAACGTGAGTTTTGAGCAGTGTAGAGGAGTGCTTGTTGTTTTCTGTTTCTCCGATCACAAATCCAAACATGGTTTATGTTTACGCGGCTTGATGCATTGCAACACATAAAAAGACAGTAGAAGTCATTATAAACAGTAATTATGTCCCCTCTGAATGCAACAAATGCCTCATTTGTAATGGGTTTTATTGGTTTTGTCTCATCGTTCCGGGAGACACTATTACATGGTTAGGGGCGTAACATTTCTGTCACATGCTTGAGGCATTTGGCCAATCACAATGCACTAGATAGCTGGCCAATAAGAGCACACCTTACTTTTCAGATGATGAGCTTTGTAAAATTCTGCATATTTCAGAAAGGCTGGGCAAAGAGGAGAAACAATAATGTAATAATTTTAACCTTAAACCATTACACCAAATACACAAAATAATGTTCTTTTTTAGCAACATCATATGACCCCTTTAAAATATACAACTTCTTTATCATGAAATACAGTATCTGTATAGATGTTGGTTTCGTACATTTAAAGACAACCAAAAAAAAAAAGGTAGTATTTTGTACCACAAATTGTAATTAATTATAGATGTATAAATTATAAATGGTGTAACCATCAGAAAAGAATGTTTTTTCTTGTACTCACAGCTTGTACATGAGTGTTATGTATGAGTGTACAAAACGTTTATATAAAAGGTTTTTAAACATGTTTTTCGAAGATAAAAATACAAATGCCATAACTATAATGATTTGTTTAGTCAGGATATACCATGTTTTTATTTGGGTTACTGCATTTCACCTGAATAAAACTTGCATCTTCATAAAAAGCTTGGCATATCTGTTTTCTTAATATCTTTTTTTTTTTTTTTTTTTTTTTTTTTTTTTTTGTGGATATCTGAATGGACAAAAAATCATGCATGCCTAAATAAATGCTCTGTATTTCATGGTTTTCCTGTCATTTGACAACTAAACAGCTATATATATTTTTTTTTCAAGCCAGTCCATAAGATTATTTTGCAAGTTTGACAAGATTTTACAAGATTGCCTCCAGACAGTTACAATGTTACTTTGTTACTTATAGAATATATCAAAAATGTGTCTGTCGAACAATACATATGCAATAAGCCATTAAATAGATTTATCGCCTTCCCATGGTGCATTAGCAGAAATAATGTACTGTTCTCAGCCATTTCTGCTGGCATTGTTGAGCAGATGCCATTGTTTCTGTCACTTTGGTGTTTAATACAGAGCTTAATCCAGCACAAGAATCTGCTCTGTTACTCCTTTTCTGCTCGTGTTCATCAGCAGGAGCACGCTGAGGTGATGTATTCTGATATGTCTGGTGGGGAAAACCCAATGACCTTGACTGAGATATTTCACAGTCAGTATATGCCATTCATCACTGCATGTTTCCTGAAAGTGATTTTAAGATGAGTCATGCATTTATCTTTCTGCTATTATCCATGGGCCTAATTAGTGGCGGTTTACTTTTTTCTTCTGTGTTTTCATTGTGTTCAGCATGAGTCTAGAAACAGATTCTGTGTGCTGAATGTAGGACTGGGGAATGTGTGAAGCTATAATCTCTTCCATAGATTGTTACTCGAATCTCAAGTAACTAGCTCTAACACTAGTGACCATTAGCATAAGCGAGGGTTAAATTAAACACTTCCTGCTGCTCAGAGACATCTTTATATGTGAGTGACACTATATCCTTCTCTCTCTGCTCTCTCAGTGATGGAGAGATGATGACAGATGAGGTATTAGTTTCAGTGTCTGGAATGAACATGCAGTAGAAAATAGCTCTGCTTTCTCTGCAGCTCATTCTGAAGAAAAGGTCCACTTACTGCACTGTAAAAAGTGAATCATGAGTCTTGTAATTTTCATTAAAAAAATTAAGGTGATAATTAAAAATAATGTGTGGATTTCATTTAAAGAAATTATGATTCAGTGTTGTATAGAAAAGAATGAGGACTTTTTATTAATAAAACCAATATATGCGTTTTCCTCATTTTTTTAAGAAGACTAAAGCAGTTTTGGTGCTTGAATTGGGGAACTGATTAAAATAATTAAGGAAAGAAGGCTGCCTATTTATTTTAAGAGACTTAGCTCAGTTTTGCAGTTTTATTTTAGAGGTGACTGTTAGTTCCCAGCATTCTTTGCATATGGCTGGATATGGAGAGTAAATTTTGAAATTAATTGCTACTTTATATTTTTGGGTGAAAGGAAGCATCTATAAATGTTTAATGTTCAGTTACATTTGACATTTGTAAGAGTTTCTGTAACATTGAACTTTCCATTGCACAGTGCAATCGTTACCACTGTGCTGAAGAGTAGAGCTTGTGGGTATGGATACTACTCTTCTAAGGCATTAAACCTTGTTTAATGAGCAGTCGCTTTAGTAGTGCTAGTGCAGTACTTTCCAGTATTTCTCAAGTATTTTCCTACTTGAGGTGATTGGCTGTATACAGTCTTGTAAATTTATAAAATAACAAAATACAAACAGACCTCATTTAAAATCACAGACTTTTGAGAATAAACTGAAAAATGTATTGTGTCATAGATTCATTAATTTAGGAGATTTCACATGATTTATTCAGGTAGATGCAATTAAAAAAATCAAGCCTGAAAAACTACTCAAAAATATTATGTGTAATATTGTTACCTTAATTTTTTTTAAGTAAATAGCTCATTAGATTTTTTACAGTGTGAGAGAAAATGAGCTACTATTAGAGAAAATAAATGAATGATTGTTCTGGATATTGAGTCAGTGTTATCTACGCTGAATGTAGTCTGGGTCATAAAGTGCACCTTGAGCTGATGTCTTTGGAAGTCTGTTTCTGCCAATTAATAATAATAATAATAAAATAAAAAAAGTAATTGAAACCATAGGCGCCGATACCGTGGGTGCTCCGGGGCTCGAGCACCCACGGAAAATACCGAGCACCCGCGGAAAATGAGCACCCACGTGTGCCAGTGCCAGTAGGCTACATTTATTTAAAATTAAACATTGCAGTTGGCGCTATGAAGCGTCTGCCACACTGTGATTGGTTATGTTGTTGTCAGTGACAGTGACATAACCAGTCGCATGCATGTTCCATATCCTATCCACCAATCACAGCGTTTCTGAAAACGTCCCATCCCCCACTATACAGTGCCGTGCGGGTATGTAATCATTTACTGCTTTCCGTAATCACTAATCATTAATCAGACTATGGACAGATTTGTTATAAAAAAAGCCAAACCTATTAATATTGATATATCGACATCCACCACAAGTGCCCTCTCAGATAATAAGCTATGTGCTTTGATCTTGATGTGTTGTCTATGTTATTCGTTCGCTATGAGACCTTGAGTAACAGCTGGTAGTACAGAGGGAAGAGAACGCAGGTCAGTATATTGCGATATACACTGTACATATTGTATAGACACACTAGGTAAGAAGTGAGCGCCACACATTGTATTTCTGTTTTTGTTAGACAGTTTAGTTAAGGTGCCGGATGCACTGACGATTTCGGTTTATTTTCTACATTTTGCTTTGGTTAGATTAGGTTTAGATTAAGGATTGTTTTCTTATATTTTGTTCTTTCCTTTGGCGCCGCTTTCGTTCTTTTCCCATTTTATTGGTTGTTTGTTTACATTTTCACCTTGTACATAGCGCACATTATTATTGTTATTTTACTGGATCTAGTGGCTTTGGCTTTTTGTGAATAAACGTCCAGTATTTTTTCTCTTTCAAAGTTTTGTCTGTCATGTTCTTCCACCTCATTTCATACCCAGCAGTACGTTAATATGTAAATGTTACGGTACATTCCCTAGACTCCTTAAAGTTCGTAACAGGGTTTAAATGGGAACATTTTTCTGCTCAAGTATAGGCCTATATACGGTTTAAAAGAGGAAAAACTAATGGACACAAAAGTAGCCTACTTTTGGACAGAATACGAGTTCTTTGTTAAATACATAAAATAAAAAAATATTTTTTTAGCCTATATGAATAATGGATTCGAAACCTCAAAGAAAAGCCATGCCACTATCAAAAGAAACCTCGAAACATATATGAGGTAGACATTCCCAGAAACTCATTATTTTAGTCGCAACAATCGGTTAATGGAAACACTGTCCTTTCGCAATAGTTTTTTAATCAATATTTACAAAACATTAATTTCCCAAGAAGCTGAACGCATTAGCGGTTACGTGTCAGTTAAACTTTCATCTCCAATCCTGTTTGTATTTTTGAGAAGTGACGCTGTTGTGTTTGTTTGTTTGTATTGTTGCGCTGTCCATTAGCCTAAGGTTCTGAAATGCAATATTTTTTGAATAGCCTAGTCTATTTTTTTTATTTTTTAAATGGCGTGCGCCCTTGAGCACCCACGGAGAAAAACATAAATCGGCGCCTATGATTGAAACCTTTTAATCTCATAATTCTTCAAAATTCTGACATTTTTCTAAGAATTCTGTGACATAAACTCATAATTGTAAGTTATACAGTCAGAATCATGAGATATAAACTTGCAATTTTAAGAAAATACTCTCTCTTTTTATTTATCCCCAGAATTGGACTTTATAATTCGCAATTGCGAGTTTGTATCTCAAACTTCAGAAAAAGTCTGGATTGTGAGATATAAACTTGCAGTTTATCTGACTTTATCACTCACAATTGCAATTTTATATCTCGCAATTCTGACTTTATAACTAGCAAGTGTTAACTTATATCTTTTATATCATGCAATATATCATAGTTTATATCATGCAATGGTGAAAACAAAAGTCATAGCATACTTTTTTTTTTTCAGTGGCAGAAACAGGCTTCCATAGATGGAGTAATGGTACATTTGACTTTGAGAAACGACTAAATGAAATATTATTTATGTGTACTCCACAGCTGGATTTCAGAGATTTGTTTTATCAATTCTAAAAAATACAAATAATAAGCATTGTTATGATTAATGTGTGTTAATACTCTAAATACTGGTTGCAAAGCTTATTATAAAAATGCCTCTCCAAGAATCAGTCCAGACGAATGTGTACTATTCCTCCAGAACTTATAACTGGGATAAAAACACAAACAAATGACTGAACTCAATTTTTTGTCTAACCCCAAGACTCCTGGAGCATAGAGCAAAAGCAAACAAACACTACCGCCCAGTGAGAGGGACAGACAGAGAGTGAGAAAGAGGAGGGAAATATTTTGCGATGTGCTCACTAATATGAATGTACGTGAGTTTATGTTTTGGTTTGCTACTTCTGTGCAAAATACAACCTAAAAACATACATATATTGTATGTGTATCTTCCTATATATGTTTTTAGGTTGTATTTTGCACAGAGGTACATATGTAAATAACATACGTAACTGCAAACTGAATGCTGTGATTTAGTACATAAAAAATTTACTTGCAATGCAATATTAAATAACACTAGAGGTAAAAATGATAACTTACTTTAAATATGCTTTTGTATGTTAGAAGATTTCCCTAAAAGGAGGTTTTAGTTAAAGATTTGGCTAACCTCTTGGGAATTTTTTAAGGATTATTGCCCAAAGTATGGCTAGGTTAGAAACACACACACATATGCTCATTCTCATTAGATGACAGACCTCATAAGACGAAACAGACCAGTGTGTAAAGAAATATGCCAGCGTTTAACACATTTAACACCAAATCAGCAATGTGCTAATTTTCCAGCAACACCTCTTCATATGCTGTTGACCCCTCCCCCCCTTTCCCCAGTGGTTTTTCATAAGCTGTGTTTACATGGCCACTGGCATCCGTTTAACTCGATTATTACAGAGACACAATCTTGGTGTCCTCACTTACCCCTCTGACTCTCTCTAAGTGTCTCCATTAGCTGTTGTGTGTTTTTTTCAGGTCTTGGCTATGGTGGAATGTACTGGTTTTAAGGCTGTCTACAGAAATCAGTTCAATTCTGTCTTTAGATTGACACTTCTGGGTTTCTGCTGCTCACATGCACTTTTTCAGTCACATTCTCAGCTATCACAGCGTTCCCTCACTTCAGTAAAGATGACGGCTGGCTATGTGTGACGACTGGGGTGAAATGAGTGGCAGGAAGCAAGTGCAAGTTAATACAGTTTAATGAGAACAATGGTATAAGACAACAAAAAGAGACACAGATGACGCTGAAGGAAATACAAAGTCCAGGATGGTGCAGGTGAGTGAAGGATCCGGATGGCGGAGATGAGTTGGCAGCAGGAGAGGGTGACACAGGAACTGCGGGGAAGTGAGCCAAAGGTAAGTGATGTTGCTGGTTGGTGATTTACGAAGAGTGGATGGGGTTCCAGGGAGACACGCACATCCAAACGCAGAAACACACAAAAAAGCAAACATAAGTCGAGGTACATGAAACAACACTCTCACGAACACAAGACGCTAGAAAAGCCAATATATAGGGATTAGTAATGAGTGACAGCTGTTGCTAATGACAATTAGCGGAGACGCCCACAAACTAATCAGTGCTGACGCGTAACAGACAGGCTTCACCCACATAGTGCAAAACCCTGAGATCACGGTTTACCAACCGTGAGAGTACCCCCCCCCCCTCTAAGAACACCTCCTGGATTTCCAAGAAGGACCTACCTGCTGATTGTAATCATCAATAAAGGAATGATCCACCATGTCCCTAGCAGGTACCCAACTCCTCTCCTCCGGACCGTAACCTTCCCAGTCCACCAAGTACTGGAATCCTTGTCCCCTCCGTCTCGAGTCCAGAATACGATTCACCGAATAAGTTGGTTCCCCATCTACGAGACGCGGCGGTGGGGGAACCGGGGTAGGCGGATTAATACGTGATTAAAACACGGGTTTAATTTTTGGAGGGATGAATTCTCCTGTACGCTGGAGGTAGTTTGAGGCGGACTGTCACCGGACTAATGATCTTGGTGACAGGAAACGGGCCAAAAAATGTGGGAGCTAATTCGTTAGAAACGGAGTGGAGAGGAATATTGTTAGTAGAAAGCCACACTTTTTGACCCACGACCCAGCGGCTCTTGAGGTTGGTAAATGCAGTTTTGGCTGCATCCGACCACCTGAACGGAGTACTGGGGGAGGTCAAGGCCGTCAGAGGTGAGACTAGTTGGCTGAAATTATGAATAAAACGTCGAAAAAAATTGTCGAACCCCAAAAACCGCTGTAGGGCCTTACGGGAATCTGGAGATGGCCAATCTATCACAGCCTTAACTTTGTCAGGATCCATACGTATTCCCTCGGACGAGACAATATACCCTAGGAAGGGGACAGACTGTGCATGGAATACGCATTTCTCCGCCTTGACAAAAAGCCCATTCTCAAGTAATCTCTGGAGCACCCGTCTGACGTGTTGCCCATGTTCCTGGAGAGATGAAGAAAAAATCAGTATGTCATCCAGGTAAACATATATAAACTGATCTACCATGTCTCTCAACACGTCATTAACGAGTGCTTGGAAAACCCCTGGCGAGTTGGAGAGCCCGAACGGCATCACCAAATATTCAAAGTGCCCTCTAGGGGTGTTAAAGGCGGTTTTCCATTCATCCCCCTTCCTGATGCGGACCAAATGATAAGCATTACGTAAATCCAATTTTGTGAATACGGATGCGCCCTGTAACCTCTCGAAAGCTGAAGACATCAACGGCAAAGGATAGGTATTCTTTATCGTGATGTTGTTCAGCTCTCGGTAGTTAATACAAGGTTGCAGAGAACCATCCTTCTTACCCACAAAAAAGAATCCCGCCCCTGCTGGAGAAGAGGAAGGGCGGATGAACCTCGATGCCAAGCAATCAGAAATGTATTTCTCCATGGCCTCCCTCTCTGGAATAGAAAGAGAGTAAAGCTCGCCCTTAGGCGGAGACTTACCTGGAACTAAGTCTATAGCACAGTCATAGGGACGATGCGGAGGAAGAGAAGCAGCATGGGACTTACTGAACACCTCCTTCAGGTCCAAGTACTCTGTGGACTTGTTTGATAACACCATGGTCTCCTTCTGAAAGACAGAAACAGGCACAACAGGACAAGCAGAAACCAAACAAGACTCATGAAAACTTTCACTCAACAAATTGACTGTGTTGGAACCCCAATCCACTCGTGGATTATGTTTGACCAACCAGGGGTGACCTAAAACAATGGGAGCGACAGGGGAGTCCATGAGGAAAAAGGATATGGTTTCAGTGTGGTTTCCAGAGGTGAGCAGAGTTATGGGTTCCGTGTTGTGAGTGACATGGGGCAGTTCCTGGCCATTTAGTGCGGTGACATGGATAGGACGAGACACGAGAAGGACAGGAAGGTTCAGGTGACGTGCAAGGACAGTGTCAATGAAATTACCTTCGGCTCCAGAGTCCAGAAGGGCGTGACAGTCGTGAGTACCTCTGCCTCTCTCTCTCCTTCCGGGAAAGCCGAGCTCTACCCACCTGCATGGGTTCGTGAGCGTAGACGGGACCGACCATGTTCTCTCGACTCGAGTGGCCCCGTTCTGGAGAGATGTGAAGGCGTGATGGGCTGGTTGGTTTACCAAGGCGATTAATCCGGGCGTCCACCCGGAGGGCCAAGTCGATGATACCGTTGAGTGTCGGGGGCAACTCGAGGAGGTAGATCTCCTTATGAACATGGTCGGCCAGTCCATGCAGGAATCGATCCCGCTGCGCCTCCTCGTTCCACTGGCACGCATCCGCCAGGGTGCGGAATTGGATGGAGTAATCCGGCACAGACGATTTCCCTTGTCAGAATTCCGAGAGTTGGTGAGCGGCCTCCCTGCCGGCCACGGCTCGATCGAACACTCTTTTCATTTCTTCGGAGAGGGCGTGGAACGAGGTGCAACACGGATGTCGATTCTCCCACACCGCCGTCCCCCATAAGGCGGCCCTGCCAGAGAGTAGAGTAAGTGCAAATGCAACCTTGGACTCTTCTGTCTCGAAGGCGGTGCGGTTGGCGCAGCGGGAGAGGTGAGCTGATGGATCTGCTGGGTGAGCTCGGACACCTGTGTCACCAGCACTTGGATCGCATGTCTGATGTTCACAATGCTCTCCTGCTGCTAATCCATGCGATTGACGCTGTGGTGGATGAATTCTGAGAATTCTGAGAATTCTGAGAATTCTTGATGGTTTTCATGATATTCACAAAAGTGGTTTTGAATTAAGATCATATGGGTCTTAATCATTGCAGCTGTATCTGTGTGTGTGTGTTCTTGTGAACAAGACTTCAGACAAGCTACTCTGATTCAGAGTGTGTGTTTGTCTGTAATTTGTATCATGCTTTATAATGAGAAAGCTCTGTCTCATGACCCTGAGATGTAGGAGTCTGATCTGAAGATCACACTGGCTGGGCCGCTGTAATGTAGCCGCAGTATTTGCCAGTGAGGGTTGACTGTGTCTCATTGTGACCAGGCTGTAATTAACACAAGGGTTGAAAGACATTGAGGGACAACAGACAGAAGAAGACCTCCATTCTTTACAGATAATTACAAAGCAGACGACAAATAAGCAGAAAGTTGACTTTGAACATTGTTTGTGATCTTACCCCACAATACAATGAATGTGCAACTAATGGTTTTCAATAAGACTCAGAGACAGACAGATGTTTGCCATGAGCTGACAGATAGACCTTTGCCCATTGTCTTTTATCTTGCAACAGCATGAAAGCTGCATCATGATTTCTTTTTTCGGAAGGGGATATAAGGGATCTTCTGCTGGAGGAATAAAATATTACATATACTAGTGCACTTTTGATATAAGTATGAAAGGTGGAGATCAGCTATATACATTAAACATTCAAACACGCACACACACACATATATACTGTATATACTGTATATATATATATATATATATATATATATATATACAGTACAGACCAAAAGTTTGGACACACCTTCTCATTCAAAGAGTTTTCTTTATTTTCATGACTATGTCACCCTGAAGGCATCAAGGGCTATTTGACCAAGAAGGAGAGTGATGGGGTGCTGTGCCAGATGACCTGGCCTCCACAGTCACCGGACCTGAACCCAATCGAGATGGTTTAGGGATGAGCTGGGCCGCAGACAGAAGGCAAAAGGGCCAACAAGTGCTAAGCATCTCTCGGGGAACTCCTTCAAGACTGTTGGAAGACCATTTCAGATGACTACCTCTTGAAGCTCATCAAGAGAATGCCAAGAGTGTGCAAAGCAGTAATCAAAGAGCACATATTTCGGTTGCACTTTATTTTACAGTACGTTTACTAACATGTACTTATAGTGTACTTACAGTGTATTTATCTAAGAAAGTTCTGGTAATACAAGGTATATTTCTTTATTGATCTAGTTACTTGATTCTGCTTGCAAAATGCACCAGATTTATGCATTTACATTTAAAATTAGCATTTCCTTATAGGAGGGCATACCCCTGGAACCCCCTAGAGGAATCAATGTGCACCCACCACAGTCTCACAAAATCCTGTGGGGGCACTGGGAATGTAGAGAAAACACTGTAGGATTGGCTGTCTCAGTGTGTGTGTGTATGCCAGTTCACCTTACTATTTGTGTGTGGAGCATTCAGCACTAAATAGATTTCTCCTGTAAAGCTTAATGATTGGGCGCTCACACAAAGAGTAGCCTAGGGGCCCCTGACCACCTTCATCCACCTCTGCCTGTCTGTTTTGTCTGTCGGACAAAATGGCAGATTCAGCATTATGATTGGTCAGATCACCTGTCAGTCAAGCTCCCAGTGAATGGTCAATTCACTCCATCTGAAATGTTTAATAGTCAAATATCTGCCAACATTTTCTATTGCTTTTCATACAAATTATTATTACAGGGGCAGATTATCAAAGAAAATAATTCTCTTTGGATGAATGATTCATTTAATGTACTATCAAACCCTAAAAGAGAGTAAAAGTGAACATCACTCGCTACATTTGAATCAGAGTTCTGTAATGCTTGTAGTCAACATATGAAAACATCGAATGCAACATCCTGGATTTATCCCAGCTGAAGTGCTAAAACTGTTATAGTAATTACTGAGAGTGGCCAGGTGGTTAAATTCTTGTTCGCATCTTCCCTAAGACAGAAGAGACTCACTTGATCTCTGCAGCTGCCCTATCAATCCCTGGAGACAAACAAGACAGCAGGTGTTGCTTTATTTAACACAGACATGGAGCTCTAAAAGTGATCAGAGGGAATCTGTCTCACATATACTGAGGCATCACACATACACATCGAAATGAAAGCCTGGTGCCAACTCGTGCAGAGCTCTGTGTTTCTATTAACTGACTGTAAGGTGGTCTGCAAGTGCTGTGTCGCACAGGTGGGTCTGCTACTGGAGGTTGTAAGATGGATTTCTAGAGAAACATCTGTTTAGTATATCCTCCACAGCACTAGCAAGGTGTTCATACTGAGATTTGAGACATGTTTTGCATTTCACATGGTGACCTGCACTAAAGAGAGATGCCAACAAAGGACAGGGGGATATATATATTAAGGGTTGCACGACTATTGATTTCTACTAGTAAATTTTTTTATTTAAAAAATACTCGAGTTTAGTGATCATTTGAACACGACTGAATCATTTCAATGCGCACATTTTCATTACATTAACTCTTTAAGCAAGTCTTAATCTTTAGTGAACTTCACTAAAAAAATGTGTGTGTGCTGATCAAACCAGCAATAGATAAAGATCCAAACATGTAGGCCAAAAAATGTATCCATATCTAAGTTGATTATTAAAGAACTGGTTTTTGAGAGACTGAGACGCGCAACGCTGCTGTTTGATTGGTGAGCGCGCTGTGCTCAATCCATTAATTCGTATCATATCGTAGCTAAGCTTTAAAGCATTGCCTTTTAAATATATACAATAGAACGTGTATGACAGGGATCCTTAAATCTGGCCCACAGGATCCACTTTCCTGCAGAATTTAGCTCTAACCATAATCAAACACACCTGAGCATGCTAATCAATTGTCTATAGGATCATTAGAAAATCACAGGTAGGTGAGTGTGATCAGGGTTGGAAATAAACTCTGCAGTGCATTGGCCCTCCAGGGCAAGATTTGAAGAACCCTGGTATATGATGTATTATTATAGGTGACATTATTCTTGCCAAGCTCTGATTTCTGAGCGATGCACGGAGACACAACATCAATGCTGTTTGATTTGCGCTCTTTTCACTCATAATGTTTACATTCATTCACTTCACACTCGTGACTTTAGAGGTCTCTGTATTATATTGCACTGAACCCCTGACTAAACTGGTATCTAGCAAACTCCGGACTGTGCCAGCTTCAGCTGGGAATTCAGGCAGAATTATTCCTTGTGTGTTATTCATTTTTGAAGCCATTATCCGTGCCATTCGGAATAAGGTATTCGGCTTCAGGCAAAACCCTAATTACATATTTTAATTTTAAATGCAACATAACAGAAAGTAACAGCTACACGCAGTATTGTAATCCTAAAATTCACGTCGTACTTTCAAACTCTTTGTACGCATTATGGTTAATGCATGCTCGACTAGTTGATTGTTTCCGACAGTGCCGACTAGTGGTTGAAGTAGTCGATCACTCGACTACTCGACTAGTCTATGCAAGCCCTTATATATATATATATACATTTTCATGTTGCCATTTGTACATATTGTATAAATAAAGTAAAAAAAATGTAGTTTAATTTTATAGTTTAGTGGCAGTTTGAGAAGTAGCATTAAAGACATCAAAATAAAAGCATTGATTGAGTACATATTTTCCTTTTGATAAGCAGTGTTGGGAAGGTTACTTTGGAAATGTAATAGGTTACAGATTACAAGTTACCCTGTTTAAAATGTAATAGTAGTGTAACTTTTTTCAATTACTTTATTAAAGTAATGTAACTAATTACTTTTGAGTACTTTTTGATTACTTTTGTAAATTTGTGCAAATTAAAGAATAATAAATAAAAGCATATACATCAACTTAAATACAGTTTTCTAATAAGCATGTGACGTATTCTGTAATAAAATCCTAAACATTGGTGTTTTTTTTAAACTGCTGTCTCTTTGTATATGATGATAGTTTTCTCAAAATAAGTAAAATGCACATGAAGTGACACAGAGCAGTTCTAGAAATTATGTTTATGTGCTCGTGTACTCCTATATTGAGGCAGCAGAGGTTGAAAACACTGCGAGCTTCAGTAGGCCTATGTGTAGTAAATGAAACCATGTCTTTGCCATTAATTTACAGGAGGGGCGGACTGGGAAAAAAATCAGACTGGAAAATTCAAACTCATACAAACAAATTCATGGACAAAACTATTTTTTATCTATTTTAAATCTTTAATTTGGGGACATGTAAAATAATTAAAAGTTCTCTCCTGAACTGCACCTTCACTTCCATTTTTCTCTTCAGTTTCTTTATTTTGCCCTGTTATGCATCTCTCTCATGACTTTAATACTCAAGATTGAACAAAACTATACTTTACAATACAATACTCTACAATACTACAATATCTTTAAAGAAAAATCCTATATATAATCCATATTTTTCCCTTACAAAAATTAACCATGCTTTTATTAGCCTATATAAAAGTAAAATAACCTTGAGTAATTTTTTTTTTTTTTTTTTTTTTTTTTTTTTTTTTGCAAATGGATTTGTATTTATTTTTAAATAAATACATTTGTAAAATAATTTTACATTTTTGGTTATCACAGTTAAACAATAGTAACCATTTTCTCTGGATTTATAGTTAAATATTAAAATGTTAATTTTCGTAAGGGTTGTGTTGTTGTCTGTCGTAGCTCCCCCTAAACCTATTAAAAAAATCTGATTTTTTTTTCAGCTAAATTACTACTGTAACATTACAACAGATAATAATGATGTCCTTTATATAGTATTTTGAGTGATGACTGATGAGCAACGTGCTGCTGCTTGATTAAATAAATAAAAAAACAAAGACAAAAAAGCATCTTTACAGATGAAACTGACCTGAAACCCTGAACAGTAGTTCTGCTTCTCTGCTTCAGCAATCCACTCTATTCTCTCTCTCTCTCTCTCTCTCTCTCTCTGTCTGTCTTTGTCTGTCTGTCTGTCTCTCTCTCTCTCTCTCTCTCTCTCTCTCTCTCTCTCTCTGTCTGTCTGTCTCTCTCTCTCTCTCTCTCTCTCTCTCTCTCTCTCTCTCTCTCTCTCTGTCTGTCTGTCTGTCTCTCTCTCTCTCTCTCTCTCTCTCTCGTCATTTCCGGTGAGACTGAGTGTGAGTGGACGGGGTGTTTGTGAGTGTGGAGCTGAGTGCTGTGAGTCTTTTCTTTTTTTCCTTCCACCTTTGCTGCTTTGTTTCTTTATTTGTTGCAAGGGGTTTAGTTGTTCTAAGTTTACTCCTCGGGCCGCGTGTCTCCCGTTCGCGAGAGCATGTCGGCCCCACGCCAGCAGGTGTTGGGTTCGCTCACCCGGCGGCACGCAGTGAAGGTGGCGGCCGCGGTGAGTGTGGAGGCGTGCTGCCTGGCCATAGGGAATGCCGTGGGGCATGAGAGCGTGTTGTCGGCCTCTAGGATGAACAGTGCGGTGGTGGTTTTTCTTGACTCGATTGATAAAGCCAATGAGTTGGTAGAACAGGGGATAGTTGTTGACAATGAACTTGTCCCCGTTCTTCCCCTTGCGTTACCAGCCAAGCGAGTCACTTTATCTAATGTCCCACCTTTCATGAGTGATGATATTCTGAGTCAAGCGCTGTCGCGGTATGGCAAATTAGTGTCCCGAATAAAGAAGATCTCTATCAGTAGCGATTCGCCTTTGTTAAAACATGTTGTTTCTTTTAGGCGTTTTGTCTATATGATCGTTAATGATGATACTGAACTTGATTTGTCACTTAACTTTCGAGTTGATGATTACGATTATATTGTGTTTGTTACCACTGCTAAAATTAAGTGTTTTGGCTGCGGCCAGCTGGGTCATTTAGTACGAAACTGTCCGGACAAAAATGTTGAAAATGAGACACCGATTGCAGATGGAATTTCAGCAAGCTTTGAGGCGGCTGTCGCCACCGGTGTTGCCGAGGCGGTGTTGCCGGAGTCGGGCTCTGTTGTGGCGGCGACAGCGGCGGGTTCTCCCGCTGAGGATGTGGCTAGGCCATCCGCTTCGCGGCATGAGTACTCGCACTCGGAGTCCACCGGTGCGATTTTAGAAGACGATACGGTGGTTTCAGAAAGTTTAGAACTGCCTCAGGGAAACACAATTAAGGACACGGTTTCGGATATGATTTGTGAGACGGATTGCGCTAGTTTGGATGTTCAAGAGACGGTGTTTAAAGCTCCGTTAAAAAGAAAAAAGAGCGACAGGGTTAGTGAGGCTAAAATTAGCAAGAAAAGTGTTGAGGAGGATGTTGAGGAAACAGGCAGTGATGGTGAGTCTTCTGACTCCAGTGCATCTCTTTCACAGAGCGACTTTATTGGTCGCAGTTATGAGCTCGATGATATTAAATTATTTCTTAGAGCGACTAAAAACAAGAGAGGTGTGCGTGTCCAGGAATATTTTCCAGACCTCAAACAGTTTGTCGATAAAACGAAAAATTTCATGGCAGAGAGCTGCTTCACTAATAAAGAAGTGTACCGCTTAAAGAAAATTGTGCGGAATGTTAACATCGCCCTGGGTAACGATGATGGTTAATTTGGGGGGCACGATGACCAACGCTCTTTATTTATATGGGCTGGTCTTACTTTTCTTCTCCCTACTAATGAGTGAAGTCCATTTAGCTACCTTAAACGTTAATGGCTCTAGAGATGCTCGTAAGAGAGTAATGGTGTACGAAATTATTAAGCAAAGAAATATCAGTGTTGCTTTTCTGCAAGAAACCCACAGTGACCAAAAAAATGCTGCTGACTGGGGGAGAGAATTTGATGGTGTCTCTGTTTTGAGCCATAATTCCTCAGTAAGTGGGGGTGTTGCTATTTTATTTAATAGGAATTTCGTTCCTATTTCATATGATGTTGATGAAATTGTTAAAGGAAGGCTCTTAAAAGTCAGAGCATGTTTTGAAAATCATGTGTTTGTTTTTATGTGTGTTTATGCTCCTGCTGCACCTTTGGAAAGAATGTTATTTTTAGATACGTTGTGTTTGTCTTTACAAAACTGCTGTTCTGAAGAATTTTTATTTTTGGGTGGCGATTTTAATTGTACTGAGCTGAACTTGGACAGGAATCACATGGAGCCACATTTGGCCTCACGCAAACGTCTTATACATACTATTAAAAAATATGACTTATGTGATGTTTGGAGATCTTTAAATAAGGATGAAAGGCAATATACCTGGGCACATTCACGGGATAATGTTATGTCTTTAGCTAGGTTGGACAGGTTTTATTGTTTTAAGTATCATTTTAGTATTTTTAATAGGTGTTACATTACGCCTGTTGGTTTTACGGACCATAGTATGGTGCATTGTATATTTATTGTAAGTACTGTTAAGCCAAAGAGTGCTTACTGGCACTTTAATAACAATTTGTTACAAGATGAGTTTTTTAAAGAATCTTTTAAGTTTTTTTGGGAAGCCCATAGGAAAACAAAGCCTGGTTTTTCCTCTGTGCAACAGTGGTGGGATGTGGGTAAAGTTCAAATAAAGCAGTTTACTCAACAATACACTCTCAATGTCACTAAGGAGTTGACTCGTTCCTTAGATTTTTTAGAAAAACAGATAATTGAACTTGAATCTTTAGCTCACTCTACCGGTGACCCTTGTTTTTTAGAAGTTTATTCAAAGAAAAAGGCCCAGATGTCTGACCTACTTGGGTATAAAACACAAGGTGCTTTGGTCCGGTCACGTTTTCAAAATATAGATCAGATGGATGCACCATCTAAATATTTTTTTAATCTAGAAAAAAAGAATGGGCAGAAACGGCTGATCCATGCATTGTGTTCTGAGAATGGAGTGCTTTTATCGGATCCGGCTGAGATTCGGCAGAGAGCAGTCCTTTTTTATCAAGATTTGTATAGGAGTGAACTGAAGTCTGGCATATGCAAGGAGAACAGTTTCCTTGAAAACCTGCCAAAGGTGTCAGAAGAGGCCAATGGCGACCTCTCAAAGAGCCTGACCCTGGGTGAGCTTTACAAGGCCCTGCAGAGTATGGAGTCTGGGAGAGCACCTGGAATAGATGGCCTCCCTGTTGACTTCTACAAGACTTTTTGGGTAGAGATGGGTGTAGATCTTCTCGAGGTGCTCAATGACTGTTTGTCAAAGGGCAGATTGCCGTTGAGCTGCCGAAGAGCAGTAATCACCCTACTCCCAAAAAAAGGGGACCTGACTGACATAAGAAACTGGCGTCCGGTTTCACTCCTCTGCAATGAATATAAACTTTTATCTAAGGCTTTGGCTAACAGACTGGCTGGTGTTTTAGATCAGGTCATCCATCCGGATCAAACGTACTGTGTTCCTGGTAGGTCCATTTTTGATAATATTTCTTTTATTCGTGATATTTTTTATGTTTCTAAATTATTGAATATTAACTGTGGCCTAGTTTTTTTGGACCAAGAAAAGGCTTTTGATAGAGTTGAGCATTCTTATTTATGGAGTACTCTATCAGCTTTTGGTTTCTGTGAAAGTTTTGTTGATATGATTAGAGTACTCTATTGTGATGTTGAGAGTGTGCTGAAAATAAACGGTGGCTTATGTGCTCCATTCCGAGTCCTTAGGGGAATCAGACAAGGTTGTTCCCTGTCTGGTATGTTGTATTCTTTGGCCATTGAGCCTTTGCTTCAACAGATAAGAAGTAAACTATGTGGTTTGTCCTTACCAGTGTGTGATAACAAATTTTATTTGTCAGCATATGCTGATGATATTGTTGTTTTACTCAACAATCAGAGTGATGTACATGTTTTATTTAATCTATTTGAAGATTTTAAACAGTTGTCATCTGCTAAGGTTAACTGGAAAAAAAGTGAAGCAATACTCATAGGGCAATGGGCCGAGGGGATACCTCATCTTCCTGCTGGGTTGTTTTGGGGAAGAGGGGGCGTAAAATATTTAGGGGTGTTTTTAGGGGATGAAAGTGCCTTACAAAAGAATTGGGAAGGGTTTTTAGGTAAGTTTCAAAGCCGTTTGGACAAATGGCAGTGGTTGTTGCCAAATATGTCTTACAGAGGACGGGCTCTCATTGCTAACAATTTAATAGCCTCCTCACTTTGGCACAGACTGGCATGTGTGGATCCCTCACCACAATTTTTAACGGAAGCTCAAGCTCTTCTGGTAAATTTCTTTTGGGACAAGCTACATTGGACTTCAAAAAGTATTTTGTTTCTTCCTAAGGAAGAGGGTGGACAAGGACTGATTCATCTACAAAGTAGGTGTGCTGCTTTTCGGTTGCAGTTCGTGAAGAGATTTCTTGATGGACCTGTGCATATTGGTTGGCGTGCTGTTTGTTGCACCATTTTGCGCACTGTGGGAAGCTTTGGACTGGACAAACCTCTGTTTTTAATGAAGACAACCAAATTGGATTTATCAGGACTGCCTGCCTTCTATCAGAGCATCTTTAAAGTGTGGGGTCTTTTTCGAGTTCAAAAGACTGAGAACTTTTCCTCACTCCATTGGTTACTTCAAGAACCCTTAATTTCTGGGGCTCGTCTGGATGTCACCGCTCATTGTAATCTATCTGGGTTTAGTTTCTTGCTCCAGAAATCTAGAGTGTTTATTTTGGGCCATTTGTTGGCTTTAACTGGTCCTAATTTTGAAAACTTTGATGTTGCTTCAAAACATTTGGGAATTAGGTCTGATCGGCTATTTTGTCAGTTTTTGACTAGTTTGAAACTCTGTCTAACTGCTGAGGAAAAAAGCCTCTTGGAGGATTTCTTCACTGGGGCCAGTACCCCTGACATTGATGACCTTTTCCCATGTTTAATTGTTCAACCTAATTTTGGTGATTGTACTAGTCTTTTTTTTAAATCATGTGAATCTCTTTCTTTGGATCTCTTGTCATGTGAAGGTAAAAAGTTGTATAAAGTGTGTGTTTTGGTTCTTAATAAGAGTATTCTTGAAACAAAAACTGACACACCATGGCGCTCTGTTCTCAGACTGAGAAATGATGTTAGACCGGAATGGAGATCGTTATATAAGCCACCTTTGTCTAAGAGGGTAGGTGATTTGCAGTGGAGAATTCTTCATGGTGTCATCGCGGTTAATTCTTTCGTGTCTGTGCTGAATCCAGAAGTCAGTCCTGCTTGCCCCTTTTGTACACAAAGGGAGACAATTTTTCATGCGTTCATGTACTGTTCCAGACTGGAACCTTTGTTCACGAAGTTAAGAGAGTTATTTTGGAGGTTGAGTGAAAGGTTTGATATTGAGACTTTCATTCTGGGTTTCAAATATTCTCGAGGAAAACGGTTTGTATGCCAGCTTATGAATTTTATTATTGGGCAAGCCAAAATGGCCATCTATGCCAGCAGAAAAAGAAGAATACAGCAAGAATCATGTGATATCAATGTGTGCTTTTCAAGTTTGGTAAAGTCTAGAGTTCTGATAGATTTTCGCTTCTATAAAAGCATGCAAAGCCTTAACATTTTTGAAACAATATGGTGCAGTAATGGAGCTCTTTGTGAGTTATCTGAAGGGAACTTGGTTTTCTTTTTGTGATGAGTATGATTGTGTATGTGCAATGTGTTGTACTTAATTTGTTTTTTGGTTTATTTTTTGTGAGGAGGGGGGGATGTTTGTTGTGAGACAATTGAGTGTTTATAAAAAAGGAAAAAAAAAAAAAAAAAAAAAAAAAAAAAAAAAAAAAAGTTAATAAAGCTTTGTTAAAATTCAAATTCTCTCTCTCTCTCTCTCTCTCTCTCTCTCTCTCTCTCTCTCTCTCTCTCTCTCTCTCTCTCTCATTGATTACTCTGAGTCTGATCCAAACCGTTTGGCGGATGCGCGGAGAGCGCGCGAGTCATGACTAACAATTCATGATTTATTAGAGATTTAATTATGATCGCTTTAGTACATTCGGCAGGCAATTATACAATAATGATATTAAATAGTTGGGCAAAATCGGCTGCCAGGTCACCGGGAATTGTCCCGGTTCTCCCGTTGTCCAGTCCGCGCCTGATTTCCACAGACACGCAGAATGTGGAAGTCATATATTGCATTTTTGTGGCTTTATATTCACACACACTAGTCCATGTCATGTTTTGATTCAAGTGTACTGTCCTACTTTTGATTTAGTCATCCAAAATGTGGCATATTCCGTCCGCGTTAGGCATTCCGTTTTTATGACTGGATTCTACGAACCAGACTGTGTTTCCGCATCCCGGAAATTATTAGGGCGGTATGTCTCAGAATAGTCAGTGCAATTTGGGAAAGAAATCAGTTAAATCTGTATGTGGATGTGTGTAAATATTCAAATGTAATCCCCTTTGTAATCGTAAAAAATGTCATAAGTAACTGTAATTTAATTACTCATTTTTTCGTAGTAACTGTAACTAATTACAGTTACAATAATTTTGTAATTAAATTACGTAACGCCGTTACATGTAACTAGTTACTCCCCAACACTGTTGATAAGTGACATATGTGCTTCAGCTCTCTCAAAAGCCACCAGGTGCTACATTTATATTCATAAGATGTGTCACACCAGGTTTATGCCACTGATGTTAAATGTAATCAGCTGAGAATTTGTATTTTAGGATTAGTGATTCCCAAAGCAGGATTTGGGAAAATGCAGTTGGTTTAGGGGTTCATGAAAACTTAATAAACCTAACAATTAACTCTTTCCCCATGATGGAATTTTCCACCATTTATGAGACAACACTTCCCCGCCATTGACAGAATTTCAGGCTTTCCATCCTGTGTAACACAATTTTATAGTAAAGGCCAAAGTTAGACTAACAAAAAAAGTTAAGCCTGGAATCCCTGCTTAATATTACAGGTTCAATACAATAACTTGAGCCCTATCAACAGTATTTTTGTTTGTGATAATTAATAAGTGTTAACAAAAATTTGAATGTCAATTCTGCTTTTAAACCCCTGAGAAAGCCTAGTCTCACAGACTTGAGGAATTTGTCAGTGAGGGACTGTTTTGAATCTAAATAATTTATTTTAAAGATTATGCTTACTTAATATATTTATGTAGCTATAGTAATAGACTAATACTTTTAAAGCTTTTACGCAGTAACATTATGCCTGGGCATGCACACACCCTTACACCAGTGGCCAGGTCTCTTTGTTCACCACTATATGATCTTAGCCTCAGAGTCAGGCTGCTCTCAGATCAGTGTCTGCTCTCTGGGAGCCGCTCAGCCAACAGATGGGCGACAGACTGAGTTTCACAAAGAACACGTGTGCTAGAGGGAGAGTGTCACGACCGAGCCAGATCTTGATCTGAGAGTGGGACTGTCACAACGGGGTTTGATTTTTTTATTAATGGAGCGGAGGACTGTTATTATGCAAAGCAGTGCCCTGACAATGATGCCACACACACACACAAAACAGCTCAAAGCCATGTTGTTCAGTGCTGAATTTAGAGTAAACTTTATTTTACTGAAGCATAACAGTGAGTCTTGCGATATTTTGGAAATTACTGTTACGTCAAGTTTTCCATTACACAATCATTTATTTATGATCAGCAAATTTTCTAAGGATGTATGGATCACTGACTGCACTGCTTGACGAATTACCATGTTTTGTCATGTTCCACTAAGATCTATGAATAGATCGACCCATTGTGGATGGTTGCCAGGGTGTTACTATGTGATTACTGGTTTTCTGAATGTTTTTTACCGCTGTTCAACAGTAAAACATTACTGACAAACTCTTTGAAATTAGGTGTACTGCAGATTGTATTGGCAAGCGTTTATTGTAAACTAAAATATAATTAATTTCTATTAAAATTAGCATGTTATGTATTTAAATGTATTTGCAGATAAACAGTTGTATTGATAAACTTGCTGTTTAGTATATTTAAAATATATAAAATGTAGATTTAATATTAACACACTACAGTTAAAATTCTAATTATGTACTACCTCAAAATAAGATAACTTTTTTAAAGCACAACAAAAGTATATTGAAGCAATAAAAACACATTAAAACAGATTATTTAGTCAAAGAAAAATATACTTTAAAGGACTATTTTTAAAGGACTATTGATTGCCATCAAACTCAGCAATCACCGAGACTGCTTGACAGTGAGTGACCGACCTTCTCACTCTCGCAACTGCAGTGAGGATCGACTCAATACGAGCAGCTGCAGCAAGCTCTTACTCAGAGGGGGGAAATAAAACGCAGCGCAGGCTTCCAAGCCTCGAGAACAAGCTCTAGATCTAGGGAACACAGGTGGAGATAGGACGAGCCATCTCCAACCTGTCCGCCAGATCATGTGCAGTCCCCCGTGATCTCGGTCACCGCCGTGCCTCAGCAGCAGCAGGACTGCAACCGTAAGATCGCATGCACGGACACACTCCTTGGAGCGTGCCCAGGGCGAGAGCGGAGCACTTAACAGTGAGAAAAGCACAATCAGCCTCCCAAGAGCTGACTGCGTGAGCTCCACTCCTCTTTAATTCTGCTCAATATAATATCAGGTATAATATGCTTTGTGTAACTGATGCTTGTGCAACTGATGCTTTGCAACTGGCGAGCTCATCGACACCCTCCACATCAATTTCCTCAGAGAAAGACAGGCAGAGCATCGCGCCCTCTCACCGGGGGGAAAGTACCGCAATGTGGGCTTCCGAACCTCCGAGAGCAGGTGCCGGATCTAGTGGTTAAAGGAGAAGATAGGGACTTGCCCGTCTACATTCCTTCCACTTGAACCGAAAGCAAAACCCGCAAGCACAACCACCGCTCTGCCTAGGCGAAGCGGGGCTGGCACAGTGAGAAATGCCAGTGAAGGCTCCCTCCTCAAAGATAGTGTTCTGAGAGTGAAGCAACAAATGCGAGTGCAGGTAAACCGTTTATTAGGAGCAATCAAAGCGGAGTTTTTAGCATCATTACTCCAGTCACACGATCCTTCAGAAATCATTATAATATTCTGATTTGCTACTCAAAAAATAAAAAATAAAAATTATTATTAATGTTGAAAAGAGCTGAGAATATTTTTATGAAGGTTTTTTGATGAATTGAAAGAACAGCATCATTTGTAACATGATTATTGTGTTTACCATCACGTGTGTGCTAAATAAAAGTTTAAATTTCAATATATTCTGACTCCAAGCTTTTAAATGGTATAGTGTATATTGTTTCACTTGGAGTAAGACTGGACCAATGATGCTGAAAATTTTGCGTTTGTTTACAGGAATAAATTACATTTTAAAATATATTCAATTAGAAAACAGATATTTTAAATAGTAAAAAATATTTCACAATATTACTGCTTCAGCAAATTGGTATTGACTGATATTGTGTGATGTTGATATATATATAAATTAACATCACATATCTAGCATTTCCAAATTGTATATTGTTTATGTGCTGTCAAATAAACTACATCATTAACATTATTTTGATCGTCACTGATACTAGTAGTAATTCATAGGGAAAAAAAGAACACAATTACCACATAGCACTTTTATTATCAGTGATATTTACAGCTTACTTGATGCATTTATACCTCAGATGATATATACATGGTATAACACATTCAAAATGTTTACACCAGAGCTGATATTCATTAAGAGAAGCTTAGCTACATTCATAAACACAAGCATGCTTTGTATGTAGACCTATACAATATATATAGTTATAAACATATATGGCTATATTCATGGACAGAGAATAGCCTATCACAGTAAAGTTTTGTCTAATCATTCTTACTGACATTAAGCTAGCAACATTAGAATTCATATTACTTTTATATCGTATAGCTGTCTTTGTTATAGGACATTAAAAAAAAAAAAAAAAAAAAAAACACACCCTGGCATCGTGAAACATTTAGATAATGTGAATGGAACTTCATAACGTTTCACTTGATTATACATGTAGTCAGGAATTATATTAACTAATACAAGTAGATGCAGCTCATTATGCAGTTCATTATGCAGGCCTTTGTCTTCTCAGGTGTAAATCACAATGATATTCATGATAGTTGACGCCTACTCGCATATGATTTTTACTAACAAAAAGTGTCTTAGAAAATTTAAATCAATATATTGTTTTCTGTGAGTGAGTAAACAAGATGATTTTCACATAATTTAGAAAGAAAAATTCCAAGCTACAAGCTCCAGTTTTCAAAAGTCCCGGGAACCAATGTTCTATATGTGTTTTATTGCCTTGTTCCAGTGATTTAACATTTTTAGTTTTTCACTAACCAGGCATAATTAGTTTTTTTTTTCTCAATCACACAATCATCTACATACATGCTGCTCACATATTATTATAGCCCAGTTTGTGCTGATTACAGTGAGATTAGACTTTACCCATTTAGATATTTATAAGAAACTGAAAAAAGCAGAAATGTCAGGACATGACAAAACTTCTCCAGGCCCCAAAATACCTTTAGACTCCAGAGGGTTAACCCTCTCAGGCTCAAATTAAGTTTTAGTAACTTAGTAACTTTAGTAACCTTTAGTAAAGTTTTTAGTACTCCAGATACATAAAATATGTATCTGGAGTAATAAGGTTTTTAGTTTTTAACTGTTGCAAATCAGCAACGCCTGCCTTGAGAGGGTTAATAAAAAATAAGACACACTAATGTTTATGATCTTTGCTGGATCAAGCCGCTTCATTCTTTTTTCTGCTGTAATCAAAATATCAGGAGAAAATGCCACAAAACGGGAATTCGCGTATGTCGACTCCAGAGGGTTAAGTTTTGAAGTACACTGCAAGTGCACATTCAATACAATTAAGTGCACTTCTTTTTCACATGGGTGTCTTGTGAATTCTATTACTTCTTTATGCATTTGCCAGATGGTTCTTTTCAAAGCGATTTACATTGCATTCATTTGATCACTTCATGCATTCCCTGGTCATTGAACTCATGGATTTTGGCATTAGCACTATGGTCTACTGTCTGAGCTACAGGAACATGCTTTGTTAAATGTTGTTGTGAAGTTGACTTGTCCAGCTAAGACTGATTTGTATGCTCTCTAACAGTGGATGGCAGGTGTCTTCTGTTAGGGATGAATGCTTACAGTCTGTATGCAAGGTTTGCAAGGTTTCCTGTACACTTCCACTCATTAGTCATATGAAATCTGTAAAGATTGTCAGCTAACTTCAACATCTCATACAAAATTGGAAAAACTTTCCAGATGGTTACAGTAATATAATCAGGATGACTCAGCATTTTCACTAATCATTACATCCTAACATCAAAAGCGATTTAAGGACCCAACTCATAAATTATTTAGGAGTTTCACCTCTGGACTGGCATTTTCTGACACAACATACTTTGACAATCCTCCTCCTCATCTTAATGTGGAAGACCACTGCTGTATGGAGATCTCCATGGAGACTTCCAGTATTCCGTGAAGTGGGAGGAATTGATGAAAGGATGATTGACAGATTGTGAACGCTCCTCTGCCCTGTTACCAGATGATTGACACCAATGGCGAGGGGCGCAGTGGGTAAAACGGATTTTGTGAGGTGTGTGTGACATTTTTGATTTACACACACACGCACAGGCTCAATTAACCTTGCCCCATTTCCCAACTGAGATTTATCCTCTGGGGTAGAGAAGTTAAGTGTCGGTTTGGGTAAATACATGCTCTCTTCTCCTTTAGAAAATGTTCTGCATGTGTCCTCTCCCTCTGCTTTTGGTCAAGGCCCATTAACTCCAAACAGCAAAGAGGCTTCAATATGACATAATAGCATTTCAGCGCATGCCTCAATGTCAGCTATATTTAGAGAGCCTCATTCAACCTTTTTTTTTTTTCAAAGATCTAAGACTTTTTCTATGTACAAAAAAGGCCTGTTTCTCTCAAATATTGTACTCAAATATGTCTAAAACTAGGTTAGTGAGCACTTCTCCTTTGCCAAGATAACCCACAGATTAAGACAGAGTTGTGAACAATATTTGAGAGAAATGAAAACTTACAGTTGAGATTCAAATGATGCATTCATATGCTGAAAATATTTCATCAGTTCACCAAAACGTAATATATTTTCTAATTGTCATGTGAATATGTTGCTTCTGGGAGATTTTATGGCGTTTTCTGGTTGTAAGCATGTTCTGGATGGTTGCTAGAATACTACGCAGGCTCTTTGGAAATACGCCTACATTTCTGCAAAAATTAAAAAATAAATAAACAAATAAATAAAATACCTTGTATGAATTGTTGCAGTTTCCAGTTGATGAACAGAGGCAGTAAAACTCAGACAACTTTCATTCCAGATGGTTAAAAGGCCACTCTTCGGGCCTAATGGTTAGAGAGTCGGACTCGCAATCGAAGGGTTGTGAGTTCGAGTCTGGGGTCCGGCAGGAATTGTGGGTGGGGGGAGTGCATGTACAGTGCTCTCTCCACCCTCAGTACCACGACTTAGGTGTTCTTGAGCAAGGCATCGGACCCCCAACTGCTCCCCGGGCGCCGCAGCATAAATGGCTGCCCACTGCTCCGGGTGTGTGTTTACAGTGTGTATGTGTGTACACTGCTCTGTGTGTGTGCACTTCGGATGGGTTAAATGCAGAGCACGAATTCTGAGTATGGGTCACCATACTTGGCTGAATGTCACATCACTTTCACTTAATACTTTGGATTAGAGCTGTTATCATATTGATTTGACCACATTTAAGAGGTTTTTAGAACAATCAATACCCAACAATCAAGGTAAAATGAGTGTAATGCATTACCTCCCATAGCTTATTATTTCAGGAGTCTGTTTTGTGTCAGAGGTGTTGTGTTCTTGACTGTATAGTGTTACTGCCAAATGACTAATTACTTCCTATTCACTCTTGGGGGTTTTCACCCTTACCAAGGACATTAGCAGAGGGGCGGTTAATCTGATTAGTGTCCAATTAGTTTGCATGAAGACAGTGAAATTTTGCACGTGTGTAATTCCAGTAGTCAGCTTTTTTTTTTATTAGCATGGCAATCGAAGAGATTAAATTTGTGATAGTGGCCTTGTGAGCTACTTGGCAGAATTCCAGAATTTACCTCTTTAATCTCTGTGGCTTTCAGGAAAATCACACGCATACTACACATATACAAATTAATGACAACACAACTCTCAATGATCGGTAAACAGTTGTCATCCCCTTTTCCAGTATTAAATAAAATGCAAGTATATTTTTAATCAGTGTTTATCTAATGGTTTATCTAGGTGGGCTTGTATTGTTTATTTACAACATTAACTGTCACATTTCAGCTGTCTTGGTTCTATAAGTATTTTTCCTGTATTTGCTTGCTTCTTCAGCCTGATTTGTTTGCCACTAGTTCCCAGTTGGTGGATTTTTATATTTAAGGATTCATGGGTATGCAGTTAAGCAAAAAAAAAAAAAAACCCTCATTGATTGCTTCAACAAAGGCATGTATCAGTGATTAATAGTAGGTCTCACAGTAGGTCTGTCCTGAAAGGCTGCAATAGAATCATTAAAAACAATGTTCTTTATAGAGAAGATTAATGGGATTTTCAATTCTAGAACCCAGCTGTTATGTTTTGTCTACTAAATTTTAGATTCAAAGTTTAGAAAGTTTTTAAATAGAATAAAGAAGATTACACAATCTGGCATACTTTACTGGGACTGTACAGCATAACAAAACTACTGTTAGCCATGCACCTTAAACTCACTAAGTACTGTAGGTTTTGGAACGTATCTATAGTGTAGTGAGAGGAAGTGTGGCTTCAGAGCAGCCTACAAACATCATATATATATATATATATATATATATATATATATATATATATATATATATATTAGGGGTGCACCGAAATTTCGGCCGCCGAAAATTTTCGGCCGAAATGGCATTATCGGTTTCGGGCCGAAATAAAAAAAAACAGCCGAAAACGTAAACCAAAAATTAATTTTACCCACCCCTCCCATCTGTGAGCAAGCGCTTAGGTTTCACTCACGGTCGAGCTGTTTTCACGCGTCTGCCTATCAAAGATTAAGCATGTCAAAGGGCTGTCACAATCAAAAAAAGCTTGTCACAAAAGCTGCACAATCGATCGGACCAACCAACACAAGTTTCGAAAACGAAAACAGGGAATAGATTTTAACGGCCTTCTCTCGGAGGGCGTCCAGCTCGTCACCATACGCTCGCAGCGAACGCGCGTCACACAGCAACCGCAGGTTCTGACACACACACACACACACACACACACACACACAGAGCCTATTAGTGCATAATATCAATGTAGCCTTCAGTAATGTTTTTCATTGATGTTATGGCAGTCCACTTTGGTGACTTGTGCGCGTCTCAAGCGCCCTCTTTACGTTCGCCCTAATGCCTGTTTAGTTGTCGGTGGATTTGCCTATATTTGGCGTTGAAAAACGGATCAACGCCAAATATAGGCAATTTACTAACGATTCAATGAACACTTTGCCTATGTCTCAAAAATCGAACAGGATTTTTTTTTTCACAAAAGTGACAGCCCTATACGAGAGGACACCAAAGTTGCAATATGTAACATTTGTTCTGCAAAAATCTCCAAAATTGTTGATTTTTTTGCACAATTTTTAAAAAACTATTTTATTTGATGGAACATAAAACTTGAAGAATAATTATTATTTATATTTATTGCAAAGAATATTTTATGTTTTGTTATGTAACTGTTAATAAAAGTTTGATTATTATATTGTGATTTTTCAATTCAGATCCATTAAATCCAAGCAATATATATATATATACATTTTTAAAAGAAGCCATTTTCGGCTTCAGTTTCGGTTTTCGGTCAAGTGCATCCTAAATTTCGGTTTCGGCGCAGAATTTTCATTTTGGTGCATCACTAATATATATATATATATATATATATATATATATATATAGTAGTTCACCTTCAGTTGACTTGCATAGTGTTGTTTTGTTTTTTTTTCAATGGGGACCAGCAACTGAAGGTGAACTGTCCCTTTAACAGCATTTCTTAATGTATATTTGACATCTGATAAAAAGGTAGTAGTGCAGTACAGGTAGATTGAGTAGATGTATTGTGTGTGTGTGTGTGTGTGTGTGTGTGTGTGTGTGTGTGTGTGTGTGTGTGTGTTAAGTCTTAGAAATAGGGTAGCACTAATGAGTGGTGACAGTGACTCTGCGAATAACGAGCATTCCCTTCGAGACTGATTCCCACTTGGGATATCACGTTCCCGCAGGTAGCTTCACATCCGCTCCTCACCAGCAGGAAAAACTAATAAAGAGCGATCTGGCATTAGCATAGCATTCCATCTACTGTTGACAGTCCTGTTTGTATAGCTAGAGCATTCGAATGGGAATCCCAATTTATTCTGAGTGTTACTCCAGGACACACTGGAGCTGTTCATTACAGGTCAGAAATCTGTGGATGTTCCCTGAAATTATTCCTGGAATATCTTATTTTCTGTTGTGTAGTAGCTCTATGTTTGGGTGAACTTCAGTCCTACATAATGTTGTCACTAAAAATGAAGATGGCACGGTATGTTGGACATTTACCATAGTATTGTTTGAAATACCATGGAGTATCATGTACTGTAAATAGCATGGTACATCAAATGGTATTCATTCAGTACCATGGTACAGTATACTGTACTATGCTATCACCCTTGTACTTTTGAAAGGAACTTGTAGCTTGTATCATCTGAAGATCTGATGGGAATATCGGATGTCTTTTTTGGGGGGTGTTTTGGTGCAACAGCTGCAGTGAACTAATTTATTTTTCCTGTATTTCCTCTTGAGTGCGAAGGATTCTCTACAGCACAGGAGAATACACATGTCTGGCTAGTTCATTGACTGTACTTAGTGTGTTTACACCCTGTGGTAACATCAGGCCCAGGTGGTCCGATCAGAAGTGGTCAGCAGAGACAGATTAAATTTTTCACCTGGTATTAACACACATCTCAATTGCATATCATGTGACCACTTGAAAATCAGTTTTCTATGGGTTTTATGTTGATGCCATGCATACTGAAGATCTGTGGTGTTTTGTGGCCTTGGGAAAAAAGAATTGTGCTTAAATGCACTGACTGTGCACTGAATGTGTAGTGTACTTCAAATAATAAATAAGTGAATATTAAATAAGTGAATATTCTCTCTCTCTCTCTCTCTCTCTCTCTCTCTCTCTCTCTCTCTCTCACACACACACACACACACACACACACACACACACACAAACACTATAATTTGCTGTTATACTCCATATAACTCCATATACAAGCCAGAAACTAAGCCTTTTTTTGCACAGGCCTATCTAAAGGGTTAACGGTCCCACCTAGTGATCAACCGTTAAAAACAACAAATGTTACCTCTTCCCAACAGGGAAAACCACCAACAATCATGAATCTCACACACACACAAACACTATAATTTGCTGTTATACTCCATATAACTCCATATACAAGCCAGAAACTAAGCCTTTTTTTACACAGGCCTATCTAAAGGGTTAACAGACCCACCTAGTGATCAACTGTAAAAATAACAAATTGTACCTCTTCCCAAAAGGGAAAACCACAAACAATCAAGAATGCATGATTATATGGTGTCATGGCTTTGCAATAAAAAAATGTCTAATAATGGAAGTCAATGGGGCAAAAACAGCCACCAACAACAAATTAGAGAAAAAAATAAAATCTATTGCTGCACAAAAACTAACAATGCATCAAAGCCAATCTTGTTACTAATCTTTGACATGCCCTGTCAAGACTGTAATAAAAGGTAAAAAAATATCTAGTCCACAATCACTTTTTAAATTGAAAATACGTAATTGTGTGTGTTTTTTTTTTCCAAATCAGTGACCTCATTTATGAACTTGGTAATTAAAGAGTTAAAATCTTGGATTTATTTTTAAACATTTGGTAGTTTTGATCAGGACTGAGGTTGATTAATAGATGTATGCAAAAAAAATTTGAAAAAAATATTTATCTGATACATTTTTACAGCAGTTTAGTTTAGTGGATGTTTTCATCCACAAACACAATGAAAGGGTAGTGAATTTGCCCAGAGTGTACCGTTAAGTTTTTGAAAAATTTCAAAGCATTTTCACAAAATATGGGTCAAAATAAGATTTGTCACCAAAAATCATTCCATTAGCTCAAACACAGAGAAAGTTGTGGCCAAAATAAGACTCAACTTTACCCCCTAGTGGACGAAAACGTCCCCAACAACGCATAAGGGTTAATGGTTAGAGAGTTTGGCTTCTAACCCTAGGATTGTGGGTTCGAGTCTCGGGCCGGCGATACCATAACTGAGGTGTCCTTGAGCAAGGCACTGAACCCCCAACTGCTCCCCAGGTGCTGCAGCATAAATGGCTGCCCACTGCTCCAGGTGTGTGTTCATGGTGTGTGTGTGTGTTCACTGCTGTGTGTGTGCACTTTGGATGGGTTAAATGGGTATATATATGGGTATTTTTTTTTATTCTTGGATGTAGGTCACTTCACTTCGCTTAAATCAAATTGTGTTGCAGTATAGACTAGTGCCTGACTAGTTGAATATTAAGATGAAAAAAAGACTATTTAGATAAGAATCCTGCATGTTTTGCACATTTCAGTGTGGCTAAAAGGATGCATGGTTTTGTTTATAACATACTGAAGTGCGCGTGACACTTGCTTTGATTTCAGCCTCTGCTCTTCTACTATATGACAACTTGAACACATGAAATTCATCTCCAGCTGCTCTGAGAGTTACTGGGCATGGGCATTTTACTGCTTAATTTGAGAAAAAAAGAATACACACACAGAAACTAAGGTCTTCACAGCAACCGTCAAAATAAAAGTTTGGTTGAATTTGTAGAAATTGTGACAGAAATATATTTCTGTGCAGAATGTGCATCTCAATGATGATGATAGAAATAATAATAATAAAATTATTATTAAACATTTGAAAGAGTATTCACAATTTTTCTTCTATGTTTTAAATTGAACAGTAAACCTTGTACAGCATTTTGTTTGCCAAAATAAATGTTAATTTCATTTGATTATTAATTAAATTAATGTTTTATGCCTTGATTTATTTAATGTATTTTTGTTAAACTTTTAATAATTTGTTAAAACTACATTTCCTATTGCTTCTTAGACTTTATACTTGTTTTATAATGGCTCTCATTGATTATTAAAACTGACATTTCGTTTGACAAAATAAATTTAATTTAATTTGATTATAAAATAAATTAACGTTTTATGGCTTCATTTGATTACCAAAAAAATGTTTTTCTTAAACTGGTAATAAATTGTTATTAAATTGTACAAGTGTCATGATTTTAATGAATCAAACATGTTCTAAATTACTGATTACTTAAATGTATTTAACCATTAAAATGGAATAAATAAAAAAAATAATGGATTTCATAGGAGCTTAATAAGCATATTATTTCGTAATAATTACTCCAAGATTTTTTAGCTAAGATTGTCACGTTCGGTGATACAGGAAACACAGGAGAGAAGTGCAGGTAAGAGATTTATTGAGGGGCAATCCAAAAGGGTAAACAGTTCAGGCAGGGTCAAAACCAGAATATCCAACAAACATGAAAACAAAACAAGAACACACGGCAAGAGCAGACTATGAAAAGTATCACACATACGACAAGGACTCCGTGACACAGACTCAGACAGACCGGGTATAAATACACAGAAGGATGATGAGGGAACTGGAGACAGGTGGGGAACAATCAATTAACTCAAACAAGGAGGAAGGTGACCAAATAAGGGAACAGGAAGTGATAAGGTGACAGACACCGTGGAAAAGGAGGACACCCAATGGAAACCCAGGGAACACAACCCAGACACTGTGACAGTACCCCCCTCTACGGAGCGGCTCCCAGACGCTCCAAGACAGACACAAAACAGAGACCAGGAGGGAGGCGGACAGGTGGAGGCTCAGGGGGAGGGACGGAGGGCCAGAAAATAAAAACATGGGGAACAGGCACCAGAATGTAAACACAAAACAGGAAGACCAGGAGGGAGGAGGACCAGAGGAGGTTCAGGGGGAGGGACGGAGGGCCAGACTAACAGAGGGGAACAGGGACAGAAGTGAACACATAAAACAAAAGACAAACAACAACATGAAGCCCCCCCCAGGGCGGAGCAGAAGACCACCACGTCTGTGTGGTGGAGACTGGAGCCCCCCAGGGCGGAGCAGAAGCCCACCACAACCGTGTGGTCAGAGCGGAAGCCCCCCAGGGCGGAGCAGAAGACCACCACGTCCTCGTGGTCGATGCCAGAGTCCCCCAGGGCGGAGCGGAAGACCACCACATCCCTGTGGTCGACGTCGGAGTCCCCCAGGGTGGAGGGGAAGACCACCATAACCTTGTGGTCGACGCTGGAGTCCCCCAGGGCGGAGCGGAAGACCACCACTTCATTGTGGTCGATGCTGGTTTCCCCCAGGGTGGAGCAGAAGACCACCACAGCCGTGTGGTCAAGGCGGAAGCCCTCCAGGGCGGATAAGACCTCCGTGCGGCCGGACCGACGGAACGACGAAGCTCTGGTAATCCCCTGGTGTTTTTACTGGACTCAAGAAGATCGGTGCTGGCCTGACTCTGCTCGCGAAGATCATTGGTGACTGGCACTTGTTCATGAAGATCACCAGTGACTTGACACAGTCCTTGAAGATCCCCAGTGACCAGCCCTGTCTCTGGAAAGTCCATGGTACCTAGCCCTGACTCTGGAAGGTCAGCGGTGACTAGCTCTGGATCTGGAGGGTCATCGGTGACTAGCCCTGGCTCTGGAGGGTCATCGGTGACTAGCCCTGGCTCTGGAGGGTCATCGGTGACTAGCCCTGGCTCTGGAGGGTCATCGGTGACTAGCCCTGGCTCTGGAGGGTCCACTGGAACCCGACTCGACTCTGGAGGGTCCACTGGAACCCCGACTCGACTCTGGAGGGTCCACTGGAACCCCGACTCGACTCGACTCTGGAGGGTCCACTGGAACCCCGACTCGACTCGACTCTGGAGGGTCCACTGGAACCCCGACTCGACTCGACTCTGGAGGGTCCACTGGAACCCCGACTCGACTCGACTCTGGAGGGTCAACTGGAACCTGACTCGACTCGACTCTGGAGGGTTCACTGGAACTTGACTCGACTCTGTAGGGTCAACTGGAACCTGACACGACTCCAGAGGGTCAGCTGTGACTGTCATCCTGTGCAGCAACGCTGGGTTAGCGCCCATCTTGTACTGTGACTAGCCCTGGCTCTGGAGGGTCATCGGTGACTAGCCCTGACTCTGGAGGGTCCACTGGAACCCGACTCGACTCTGGAGGGTCCACTGGAACCCCGACTCGACTCTGGAGGGTCCACTGGAACCCCGACTCGACTCTGGAGGGTCCACTGGAACCCCGACTCGACTCTGGAGGGTCCACTGGAACCCCGACTCGACTCTGGAGGGTCCACTGGAACCCCGACTCGACTCTGGAGGGTCCACTGGAACCCCGACTCGACTCTGGAGGGTCCACTGGAACCCCGACTCGACTCTGGAGGGTCCACTGAAACCCCGACTCGACTCGACTCTGGAGGGTCAACTGGAACCTCGACCATCTTGAGCGTTGGCGCTGAGTTGGCAGCCATCTTGCACCGTGGCACTGGTGACCACTTTGTGCTGTGGCGTTGTGCTGGCATCCTGTGCAGCAACACTGGGTTAGCACCCATCTTGTACTGTGGCGCAGGACTGGCGGCCATCTTGTGCTGTGGCTCTGGACCAGTGGCCATCTTGGGCATTGGCGCTGTGTTAGCGGCCATCTTGTGCTGTGGTACTGGGCTGGCGGCCATCTTGGGTTGTGGTGCTGGTCCGGTGGCCATCTTGGGCATTGGCGCTGGGTTAGCGGCCATCTTGTGCTGTGGTGCTGGGCTGGCGACCACTCGGTGCTGTGGCGCTGGGCTGGCGGCCATCTGGGGCTGTGGCGCTGGCTCAGCAGCCATGACGTGAACCGTCTTGGGAATCTCTAGGATCCTTGACAGCATCTCGAAGTAATCGAGAAATGTGTCCGTGGCCATCTTGAGCGTTGGCGCTGAGTTGGCAGCCATCTTGCACCGTGGCACTGGTGACCACTTTGTGCTGTGGCGTTGTGCTGCCGTCCATATTGCCTCGTGGCACTGGGTTGATGGCCATCTTGTGCTATGGCGCTGGGCTGGCGGCCATCCTGTACTGTGGTGTGAGGCTGGCTTCAATCTTGCCTCGTGGGGCGGGGTTGGTGGCCATGCACCGCAGCGGCGCTGGGTTGGCGGCCATCTTGTGCTGTGGTGCATGGGCAGTGGCGCTGGCTTTCTCCTTCTGCCATGATGAGACGGCGGCTCTGGTCCCTCCCACATGAGCCCCGAGTCGAAGGTGGGCCATGGTGGAGAGCGATGCTGAGCTTCCTCTCGCCCACCTCCTCCTCGGCGACCTCCCCTGGTCCCGCGAAACACGACCAGGCGGGTTCCCTCAAACCGATTGCTTCTCTCCCGCTCGGTGGCTGGGGAGGAAGCGTCAACCGACATATCGCTGGATCTCTGTGTTGACGGAGTCCTTCTGTCACGTTCGGTGATACGGGAAACACAGGAGAGATCCAAGTGCAGGTAAGAGGTTTATTGAGGGGAAATCCAAAGGGGTAAACAGTCCAGGAAGGGTCAAAATCTGAATATCCAACAACCATGAAAACAAAACAAGAACACACGGCAAGAGCAGACTATGAAAAGTATCACACATAAGACAAGGACTCCGTGACAAAGACTCAGACAGACCGGGTATAAATACACAGAAAGATGATGAGGGAACTGGAGACAGGTGGGGAACAATCAATTAACTCAAACAAGGAGGAAGGTGACCAAATAAGGGAACAGGAAGTGATAAGGTGACAGACACCGTGGAAAAGGAGGACACCTAGTGGAAACCCAGGGAACACAACCCAGACACTGTGACAAAGATTTATTTAAACTTCTATCAAAATTTGAATGTGCAGCTGATCATAGATTTTGGAAACAGAGCTTCTTTTCTGCTTAAATTTTGTGTTTACAAATTTGTAAAGGAATAAATACAAATCAAGCTCTATACTTTAGCCTTAAATCTCCAATCCTTTTAAGACTACCTCAGCAATCTGTAACTGTTGGCTAACTGTATTTTGGATGGATTTCATGTAGAAGGGAAACACGGCTGTAGACGAAACATGAAAAGAACCAGCTGGAGATGTTGTGATGAAAACAATCAGATAATTGACTGATTATTAATGAAAAGCATATGGATTTCTCTCTCATTCATAATAGCTTGCAGACTCATGGGTATCCCTTTGAAGTTCACATACAATATATGCTTATGTCATGTATAAATAGTCTCCTATCGATCTAAATGGTATTTCTCATGGCCATAAAGGCTTTTTCACTGCAAATCAAGATGAAATAAAATCATCATATCAAGTCAGTGCAGCTCTGTACATCTTTTCCCTCATTAATTAGTAATTAACTGCGGTTTTCATGCTGGAAGGAGAGTGGTGTATGCACTGTGTGTGTGTGTGTGTGTGTGTGTGTGTGTGTGTGTGTGTTTATGTCCTGGCATAAAGACAAGAGTGTAACTGTTGTGTTTTTGTCCTTTTGTTTGAATCAGTCCAAGACACTGGCCTGTATTGATCTGTTTGGGGGAAATCATGGGATAGCCTGAAGTGTGTCTTTGTCAGAGACTTTCTTTGGATGTCTGTTCAGGTCAAGAGGTACAGTACATTCTGTGATCTGCATTATGATGAGTGCATTTACAAACAAACACACACCTATTAGTGCTGTTAGTAGATATACATGAGTTAATGTAGCTTTGTTTAACTGAAATTTAATGTGCCTGTAATGATGAACTCAATGTGGTGTGCATAAATTATTCAACTGTATTAAATTATCTTTTGTGATCTCATTAGTATTCCAATATTGTCCGGAGGCTCCTGAAGCGCCTCCCAGAGGGCAGGAGGTTAAACAGTCCATGGTCAGGGTGAGAGGAGTCCTTGAGAATGCTGCGAGTTCGTCGTAGACAGCGTTTCCTCTGGATGTCCTCAAGAGCAGGAAGTTGTGTCCCTGTGATGCGTTGGGCAGTTTTCACCATCCTCTGCAGTGCCTTGCGGTCAGCCACTGAGCAATTCCCATACCAGACTGTGATGCAACTGGTCAGGATGCTCTCGATCGCACACCGGTAAAAGTTCACTAGGATGCCTGAAGGCAGCTGGTTCTTCTTCATTGTCTTGAGGAAGAAAAGGCGCTGGTGAGCCTTCTTGACCAGGCTGGAGGTGTTTGTTGCCCAGGACAGTTCCTCCGAGATGGTGGTTCCCAGGAACTTGAAGCTGGAGACACATTCAACAACCCTCCCGTTAATGTGGATGGGGTCATGGGTGCTTACTTTCAATTACCGTGGTGTCGTCTGCTAACTTAATGATGGAGTTGGATCCATGCACAGGCTTGCAGTCGTGGGTGTAAAGGGATTAAAGGAATGGGCTCAGCACACAGCCCTGTGGTACGCCAGTGTTAAGTGTGATGGTGAGGGAGTGGGTGTGGCCTGACCGAACATGCTGAGGCCTGTTGGTCAGAAAGTCCATAATCCAGTTGCAGAGGGAGGTGTTAATGTCCAGGTCTCCAAGTTTTGTGGTCAGCTTGGAGGGAATGACGGTGTTAAATGCTGAACTGAAGTCAACAAACAACATCCGTACATACGTGTTTTTATGGTCCAGGTGTGTGAGAGCAGAGTGCAGCACTGTGCATACTGCATCTTCTGTGCTCCTATTCCTACGGTAAGCAAATTGGTGTGGGTCCAGTGTGGGTGGGAGGCAGTCTTTGAGGTGTGCTAGGACCAGTCGCTCAAATAACTTCATAATGATGGGTGTGAGTGCTACGGAGCGATAGTCATTCAGGCACATTGGGGAGGAGTGTTTCGGTACTGGCACAATGGATGTGGACTTAAAACATATTGGCACAGTTGCTTGGGTGAGAGACAGGTTGAAAAATGTCTGTGAAGACCCCTGCAAGCTGCTCTGCACATGCCCTAAGCACACGTCCAGGAATGCCATCCAGGCCAGCAGCCTTGCGTGCATTGATCCGGCTCAATGCAGTGTGGACATCTGTGGAGGTGAGTTTGAGGGGTTTGGTGGTCTGCTGAGTGTGTGATTTTGGTGGCCGTCTCCTTGCTGTCGCTGTTGAAGCGAGCATATAAGTCATTTAGCTCGTTAAGGAAGGAGACGTCCGTGACTGAAAGTGTTCCTCTACCTTCAGCTTGTAGCAGTACTTGGCCTTTTTGATGCCCCTTTTCAGATTAGCCCTGGATTTACTGTAGGCCTGAGCGTCATCTGACCTGAAGGCAGTGTTGCGGGCTTTCAGCAGAAGTCGCACCTCCGTGTTCTTCCATGGCTTCTGATTAGGGTATGTTGTTATCTGTTTTTCTGTTGTAACACTGTCAATGGTGGTGTTGATGTGATCCAGTACAGGGGAGGTGTAGATATCAATGTCCGTTTGAGAGCCACAGGCAGCCTGAGAAGCAAACATACTCCAGTCAGTGTGTTGAAACAGTGTCTTGAAGTAAAGCGTCTGCTCCAGTTGGCCACACTTTGATGGTCCTCACTGATGGCTTCACACGGTTGATGGGGGTGAATACTTAGGGGTGAGAAACAAAGAAAGGTGACCAGATTGTCCGAGGTGGGGGAGGGGGTCGCGATGTAAGCTCCATTAATGTTTGTGTAAACATGATCCAAAGTTTTGTCTCCTCTGGTGTGGCAGGAAACATGCTGGTGAAATCTGGGGAGCACTGTCTTTAATTTGCAGTGATTAAAATCACCCGCAACAATAAAAGCAGCCTCCGGGTGAGCAGTCTGTTGTTTACTAATGGCTGCATGAAGCTCGTTCAAAGCAACATTACATGTTAATGTGATTAAGTAAAAAAGCATTTAGCTGCATTTTAGAGTGATTTTTGACCCACTTAAATATGACTTAAGTACATCTTTATATGTAATTCATGATTACTTCTAATTTCTTGTAAATGTAAAGTGTGCAACCGTATGGCAATTTATATGTCAAGTATTTCAATATATTTGTAATTGCACATTTACATTTACATTTATTCATTTAGCAGACGCTTTTATCCAAAGCGACTTACAGATGAGGACAGTGGAAGCAATCAAAAAGAACAAAAAGAGCAATGATATATAAGTGCTATAACAAGTCTCAGTTAGGTTAACACAGTACACCTAGCATGGGATTTTAAATAATATAATATAAAGAAAACAGATAGAATAAAAAAAGAATAGAGCAAGCTAGTGTTAGAGGTCTTTACACACACACACACACACACACACACACATACAATTTCATAATTAATGAAAAGAAAATAGAATATAAAAAGATTAGAAAGGTAGGTAGATTTTTTAAAAGAATAGAATGAGAATAGTGAGTGTTAAAGTTAGAGGGTCAAATAAAGATGGAAGAGATGTGTTTTCAGCCGATTCTTGAAGATGGCTAAGGACTCAGCTGCCCGGATTGAGTTGGGGAGGTCATTCCACCAGGAGGGAACATTTAATTTAAAAGTCCGTAAAAGTGACTTTGTGCTTCATTGCGATGGCACAATCAAGCGCCGTTTACTTGCAGAACGCAAGCTTCCAGAGGACACATTTGTATTAATTAAGTTGCAGCTGAGTACTTTTTAAAAATATATTATCATTAACTACAATTCAAATGGTACCACTAATTATACTTCTTTAAAGCATAACAAAAGATTATTAAAACAATTATTTGAAATGTATTTTAAAGTAAAATGTTTAATTTTGACATTTAAAAGTGAACAGTGTATGTTAAGAAACATAGTCTCTACAAAGTACACTGCAAGTGCACATTCAATTCAGTTAAGCACACTTCTTTTAGAGTATAAAGCACATAATTTAATTATTTATTATGAATCAGCATCTTTAAAATGTTCAAAATGTGTGTAAGACCTGCACCATGCTGTACTTAAATATCTCCACACATTATAGCGTGAGTATGTTCAAGTGTCTATTTGTGTTTATCTGTTTATAGATGCACGCTCTGTTGTAATCCGAGTCACAGATTGATTATCAATTTCTCTCCATGTGCTGTTATGTCATAGACCTGGGTCAGACTTCATACAATGCACACACACACACACACGCACGCACACGCACACACACACGCACACACACACACACACACACACACACACACACACACACACACACACACACACACTCACACACACACACACACACACACGCACGCACGCACGCACGCTAGCACACACACACACACACACACTCACGCACGCACACACACACACACACACACAAGCACACACACACACACACACACACACACACTCACACACACACACACACACACACACACAGACAGTTCAGTTTCATAGCCTTCTTCCAGCCATAATCTTTGTACACTCAATATGTTTTGAGCTCCTGACTGGTCCGTGTTAATTATGCACCTATCAGAGAGACCGATTATGAATGATGATGTCAGAGAGAGAAAGATGGTTTGTGCATATACTGTATGTGTGTATGTTCAGTCAGGAGTTGATGGTGTCCCATATATGTATGGAGATACAGATGTGGCATGCTGTCTGCCTCTCTCTTCAGCAGAAAGACAGGTATTTACACAGCTCACATACACTTCTCTGTTTGTTTATCTGCTCTCTTCTGTGTGTTTGGACCTGTGTGCCCTGTCTCTGTTCTGTGATGTATTTAGTTAGATTGTATTTAGTTGGTGCTGAGATAACTATACTATATACAGTATATCTTTATGTGTGTGTGTGTGTGTGTGTGTGTGTGTGTGTGTGTGTGTGTCAGAATACACAGTGGGACCTAAAATGCATTTACAACTTGAGCAATTTTTAAACCATCAAAAAGTAGATTTACAGATGTCATGGTCTCTATTAAAGCTATCAAAGAAGTCAGGCTTTATTTATTTATTTTATTTAGTCATTCATTTGTTTTTTATGAAGACTTACTTTTATTAAAATAGTATCTAAAATCAAAAAGAGTGTAAACTCTGCAAACATAATAGACAATTAAATGCATATAGTGTATTGGATGGTTTAGTTAGTTTATTCATGTGGGTGTGATGTGTGGTTTGACTTTCTGCATGTATAATATGTGTATTGCTGGTGTATTGTGTTCGTTGATGGGTCTTTTTCAGTTACATTAGTGAGGTTTGGTCGCTGCGGGTCATATTGGCAGTCCTGATGGCACATTGATTCCCCTCTCAGCTTCTAATTAGCAGTGTGACATGCATTCTCTACCAATACTTCATGGACTTTTCTGTGTTTTTGCATGTGAAGGGTGAGGAAATGTCATGAGGTTTTAGTTAGAAAACTGTCCAAGGGAAAAACAAGATACAATGTTTGTAATAAAAGGGTGAATGTTGAATGTGAGATGGTGTGATAACTGTTGCTGACATGCATATGGTGCAGCTCCAGGCACTCAGAGTGTGTGTGTACTGCCAAATGTTGAAAATATTAAAACATAGAAGTGTTTTTTTTTTTTTTTTTGTACTTACACATTTGTAATGATGTTTTAAATCAATGCCTAAATGCAAATTTGAATAACACACTATAGTCAAAATAATAGTCAAGTCCTTAAGTATGTTAGTCAACAAATCATCAAAATAAGTTTATTCTTTAATATGATTTAAAATTAACAGACGAAGCATCCGATCAGCATATGGCCGCGGTACGCAGTAAGATTGCTCTGAAGATATGTGTGTGTGTGTGTGTGTGTGTTGTAATTCTGGTCTGTCTTGTAACGAATGTTTCAGCTGTACTAGAGTCACGCTGGAGAAAGCAGGCCAAAGCTTCTTTTGATGGGATGGGCTTGACCTGGTTTCTTTGTGGATGTTTTGCTGGGGGTTACGGTGTCCTTGACAACAGGAGACGGGGGTTCGGGAAGACTTCTGTGTTACTACTGTTTTATTTTAGTATTTATGAGAAGTTTGCTGTCATTGTTGACTCATTATCTCATAGTAACAAATACCTAGATTCCAGTGAGGACAAATCTCAAGTCGGTTTGGTCATCGCGCACTAGATCTTCTTACACTGCTATAATTCATACATGCTGCAAGTGCACAGATTTACTGTACACAGACAAGATCCAAAGCTTAAAACAAAAAACACAGCCACCAACATCCCGTATCTTCCCAACAATACATGTACACAATACAGTGTACATCAGGTACATTGTAAACAAAATTTGAATATAAAACTAAGATTATCAGAGTACATTTTAAACTAAAATACTAGTGTATTTCAGTCTGTCTTCTTCAACATAATTCAGTGCCATTTCTTTGTAATTAATTGTCAAATTTATTAGCAAATGGTTTCTTGTCCATATTATTTTACAGTGTCATTAAAATCCTTCAGAGCTGCAGTCTGTTCATAAAGTTGATCATAAAACTGTGACAGAGAGCTCCTTTGATTGTGTTGCCTTCAGTTCTGTAGACGGCCCTGAAGAAATGCTCTTTCTTCACGATACATGCTCAATATGCTGAAAACACTGATGACAGTGAATGCTTGATGCAGCCTGCTAACATTCATTCGGCACTTGCCAGCTGTCTCTTAACAAAGGATCAAACTATGCAGTCTGTTAAATAGCTGACAATTAGGCCCTATTCAAGACACAAAGCCAGATGATGTCACATTCACTTGATTCGCTTTTTATATAATGAAGTCTTCAAACTTCTCTGCAGGGTCTGAGCTGTTACATGCAGTAGGGTCTTAAACTGTATTAAACTTCTCTGAGCACATTTTCAACTAATTTAATTATACGTTTGGTTTATTTTTCAGTGTACTAGAGACTAACGTGAAAAGGGAATGAAGAAGTGTTTATTGCCATTGATGTCAGGAAGAGCTACAGAAAAGACAACCCAACTCAAATATTTGTTGAATAGTTTTATTTGTTGTTGAGAAAAAGTGATTGGTATGTGTGATGCACTGAAACACTTATTCCCAGCTCCTTGATGTGATGTTTGATGGAGATGCTGAACTGGCTTGTGTCATGTTGTGGTGGTGATCACAGTGCTGTCAGATTTGCAAACAAATGTAGGTTTTTAAGCCATTTTACCGAGATTTGTTTGAAACTATTCATAAACTGTTTGTGATTGTCTTGAATGCAATGGATAATGTGGTTGAGAGGTAAAACTTTGAAATGGGTTTCAGTGTGACATGGTCTTGAAAACATGTAAATAAATGCTGAAATACACGTAAAATGCCATGCAGGCACACGGGGGACAATGATTCACTAATATGAATTTCCATGTGTAATTAAAGATTAAGGTAATATTTATTGACATAATTTCAATCACCACATAACGGTTGAACATATAGTATTTAAAAAGTATAGCCAAAGCAATATACAGAGTTGTATAATATTTCAATGCTATTGCTGTGATCATATTACAAAGTTCTGCTTACACAGAGAAAAATCCAGCATCAGAAATTATGTCAGTATACTTTAAAAGGTATCCCAAAACTCAAAGGGACAATTTAGGCAAATTTAAAGCTCAAATAGCACATCTTTACTAAATAATTTATCCATAATACAAGCAGCGTGTTTGTGCTTTTAAAATCCTACTTCCTTTTTAAGTGCATTTCTGTAAAGATGATCAAAATTAAAGTCAGGTCATAGTTATTTTTGTGATAATGGAAAGTTTACTACAAAAACATGTTGTGGATTTTAACTTATGGGCTTAATTTATGTTGGACCTGCACACACTGCATAGAGCAGAAGATAAATACGGCTTCATCAACATCACAGAATGAGGTGAGAAACACGCACAACAGATTACTGATGCTACTCGAAACGTTCATATTACTGAGGAGCTGTGAAAATATCAATGTTTTGCTCTGAGGGCGAGGGGTACAGTGCACTTCCCCTATGCCCTCCATCAATTCTCCAGTCGCCTTCAAGCAGGACAGACAGTTTAAGCACTAATGCAGGTGTTTGTGTGAGCTGAGTGCAGACGGACGGGCCGCTCTTTGATCTGATGTTGCCTCTCATAATAATGGGACTGGAGATAGAGTGGCCTGAGCTGTCTGTCTGAGCTTTAGTCTTTCTGTAATCCAAGCCTTCATTTCTGCCCAATTATTGTTCCTCAACTCTCAGTCCATCCCTCACTCTGTGCCTCCTGTGTTTCTCCTTATTTTCTAATTTACTCTTTCATCCCACCTCTCAAACACCACTCACCCTGTTATTAGAGGTACAGAAAGTACAGATGTCTTTCCTAATGACTCCCAAAACTGATTTAACAAGCATTTTCCACAATTAGGGGCCATGTGCTAAAGTACAGTAGTGTTAAGGTAGTGTATAAAGTCATGTGCATTAAAAAAAAGTTATTTTGCAATTTTAATGCAATTTTGCACACCTTCCGTTTAAAATTTGGATTTACCTTTCAATTTATTTGATCAAATGAGCTAAGAAAGATATGTTAAAGAGCACATTAAGTAATAACTGGAGTTTTGTGGCTTTTTGTCCATGTCTATTAGTTCTTCCCATAAGAGCTGAGAGAGAAATTAAGGATTTAGAAAACGTACACATTTCAAATTGTACAGACCTTTTCTTCCAGGAAAATCAGTCAGAAATGTGCCAAATTTTATACATGTTAAATTGCTTCTTGCCAAATTGCAGCACTTTAAAACTGAAATGTCCAGTGACATTTATCTGAAATCTGCAACAACATTTTATTATGTTGGTTGTTGATGTACATATCACAGCAGTTGGGAAACTAAATTTGGTGAATGCTCTTTCAGGTTTAAAAAGAACATATACCTAAACTAACCTAACCAATACTTACACAGCAAACATGAGACAAAATACATTTGAATCAACCATGCTATTTTAGCTTCTACATGTCTTTAAACTCTTTAATTGTGATTCATACCCAAGTGCTCCACATTGTGCAGTATTGTACCAGGTGAGCTACAGAGCAAGTTTACTATGTCAGAAAAGCCATAAATCGAGCTTTATATGTTATGCAAACATCAAAATGTATAAGTTTGAAAACCATGCACTATGGTGGAATTATTCTGAGGTCATAACATGGTATTGTGCAAAGAACTGTGTGGAAATTAGTCAATATCGGTCAATAATCTGCCCATAGTATTTTACTGCCACTCCCTGTTGAAAAAACAGCATATCTTGGTTAGGTATGTTTTGAAGCTGGGATGCTGCAATGGTTTCAAAAGCTGAAGCAACTCTTGTATGATCATGTTACTCTCTGAACCTCTGTAATGCAGTCATTCATTAGCAGAGTCGCCTGTGTGTCTTTAATGCAAAGAATCAGCAGCATTGATCCGCTCCTGTAAAATAGAGAGGAGTACAGTACTGAGGAGACATCTCACTTCAGATGGCTTCATCCTGAGTGTTTATGATGGCTCTTATCATTTCTCTCTCTGAGGACTGCTTTATGATAGTAAGATTAAAAAGTACAGACTGAGAGGTGGTGGTGGGGGTCATGATGAAATCCCTTAGAATCTGCTTAGAGGGAAAAAAGACCACTGTTTGTTGTATATTTTATAATGGCTTTATATTTAACAGGCTATTTAACAGTTGTTTCACAGCATAGCTGTTACTATATTTAGTATTTTTGCATGGCTGGAACACTAAATTGACCAATGAACATCCAGAATCAGAGCTATACATAATAAATGCAGTTTTGGTTGCTTCTCAATCAAAAGGCAGTATCCTATTAGGGCCACATATCGTAGGTTGTCTCAGTCAGAAGGATCCTTGTAAGGAAGCCTTCGTTTTGCGTTCTTCATTGCATGCTTTGAATGGTGCATCAAGCATATCCTTGGTGTTCTCCAATCACCCACAATCCTGTGCACACATTCCAATTCACAAAAAAAGAAAGAAAAAGGCAGCACTCAATTGGCAATGATTTAATCATGTAATGCAAGACAAAAAAAAAATGCTTCCATTTTACTAATCACATAATTCTAAACCGTCCATGATGCAAACTACTGGGAGACCACTAATGGTTATCCTTCAATAAATTACTTTATTAGAAAGTCAATTAATATGAAGTGATTTAATATAAAAAATAAAAAATAAATTGGGAAACCTTTATGACGTAGCTATGTGGACTTTGTGTATTTCCTGTTTAACATTGAAATGCAATGAGTGATAATGAGACTACAAATGAAAATAATCTCACTTTTCCTCTTTCATTAGCAGGGTCTTTCAGACGTGAAGGAATTAAAGCATCTGATGTCCTTCTTGTGTTGAGAGAAAAAATAGCATTTGTATCAGGTGAGTGTGAGATGTGTTTGATGTTTTGAGCATGTCATTCTGTTGTTATTTACTCACACATTTTGAAAATGAATGATGGTTGACACTGGGCCTTCTTCATTTGGCTCTGGTGTTGATGGTACATCCAGCTACAGTGCGTCCAGATATGATATAATCTGTTTTTAACTGATGCTGATGTGATGGGACTTGTGTTAATCTTGTAAAATTTTAGATAAATCAGCCATCAAATGCCTAATACAGTCACTATCTGTCCATCCACAGTAGAATTTGAATGCTTCATACTTAAAGGGGTCATATGATGCGATTTCAATTTTTCCTGTCTCTTTGGAGTGTTACAAGCTCTTGGTGCATAAAGAAGATCTGTAAAGTTGCAATGACTAAAGTTTCAAATCCAAGACATATTCTTTATAAAAGAGTCAACCACGCCCTCCTAAAACAGCTAATTTTAACACGCCCCCATGTCTACGTCACTGTGTGGGAAGATTTGCATTACGCCTCCCAAATGTTCTTGCAAATAAAGAAGGCATAACTTTGATTCTTGCTTGTATTATTGTTGCCGCTGCCGCCATGTCGTGGAGACGCTGTGTGTTTCGTTGTGAAAGCGAAACTACTTTGTTTGGCCTTCCAAAGAGGACACATGGGAGCAGTTGGGGGTTTGTTGCCTTGCTCAAGGGCACTTAAGTCATTGTATTGCCAGCCCAAGACTCGAACCCACAACCTTAGGGTTAGGAGTCAAACTCTCTAACCACTAGGCCACGACTTCATGACTCCTGATTGATAGCTGGCCAATCAGAGCACACCTCACTTTTCAGAACGATGAGCTTTGTCAAAATCACTGCGTTTCAGAAAGGCGGGGCATAGAGGATAAACAATAATGTACAGTATGTGGAAAATAATGTGTGTTTTAAACCTTAAACCACATAAACACATTATATTACACAAAATACACAAATAATGTTCTTTTTAGCAATGTCATATGACCCCTTTAACCCTCTGGAGTCTATTAACGCATATACGCGTTATGAGTCATTTTCTCCTGATAACCCCGAAAAGAACTGAAATAACACTTTCAGTTTTGATCGTACAGATAAGAGCAATACATCAATCGAATCTGTAAAGGGTCTACTTTTTTTGCATACAGAAATAATAACAACAAAACTTTGTGCATTTATAAAATAAAGATAACAAACAAGGTGTGCTGTCTGCAGTCTTTGTCTGTGCTAATCTTCATTTAGACACGCTTCATTAAAATTAACTGTAACTCAGTGAATACTCAATAAACAATTTAAAACAATGCGATGTCAATTTTTCACGTCTCACTTCATTATCTTCTAATGTGACCATGCCCCCGCGCTGAACGCCCTATTCAGATTCTAATGTTTCACTGAAGCACGCGGCTTGAATGCGGCCATACAGAAGAAAAAGCAGCGAGACTGTTCTTCAAGTTTTTTATTTCCTCAGAAAAAAAAGAATGAAGCACTTTATTCAGCAGAGACCATAAACATAAGTCTCTTTTTATTTATTTATATACTTGTACTAGTTTTCACATAACGTGTAAACATTTTACTAAAAACATTGATTTTTTAAAACTATAATTCCTGACTAAATGTATAATCAAGTGAAACATTATGAAGTTCCAATAACAATATACAATACTATACCATTCAAAAGCTTGATGTAAATAATATAAATGTAACAAATAAATGTAACTGTAATAAATGTAACAAACAATGCTGTTCTTTCAATCTACCAACCCCCCCCCCAAAAAAAAACCTGAAAAAATATTCTCAGCTCTTTTCAACATTAATAATAATAATAATAATAATAATAATGATAATAATAATAATAATAAATGTTTTTTATGTTTGTTTGTTTTTTGAAAATCTGATTGTAAAAGGATTTCTGAAGGATTGTGTGACTGGAGAAATGATGCAAAAAAATCTGTTTGAAAGTCAGCTTTGATTTTTCCTAATGAACTGTTTAACTACACTCACAAGTGGATATTAAATTATGTTGTGGGATATTTAAATATATTCTAAATAAACTACAAACATAAAATTATAAACATTTATTTTGTCCTCACATTCTTTCTTGTAACTCTTCCCTCTCAGACACAAACCTGACTGAAAGGCTCATTATGCAGCTCATTATGCAGTTCATTATGCAGGCCTTTGTCTAATCCGGTGTAAATCACAATGATATTCATGGTAGTTGACGCCTACTCGCAAATGACTTTTACCAACAAAAAGTGTCTTAGAAAATTTAAATCAATATATTGTTTTCTGTAAGTGAGTAAACAAGATGATTTTCACATAATTTAGAAAGAAAAATTCTAGGCTACAAGCTCCAGTTCTCCAGTCCTTGCCTTGCCTTGTTTTTTGCCTTATTCAAGTGATTTAACATTTTTAGTTTTTCACTAACCACGCATAACATTTTTTTCTTCTCAAAAACACAATCATGTACATACATGCTGCTCACATATTATTATAGCCCAGTTTGTATTAATTACAGTGATATTAGACTTTAGCCATTTAGATGTGTATAAGAAACTGAAAAAAGCACAAATGTCAGGGCATGACAAAACTTCTCCAGGCCCCAAAAATACCCTTAGACTCCAGAGGGTTAATGATATGAAACTGCTAAAATGAGATCAGTCTCAAGGGTTATTCATTTCTGTAGCACACACAGTAATGTATAGAAGATGAGCAATAGTAATAATAATAGTGAAGCTTGCCATAGAAAACATTTATTATGCTACCTTCTAAAACTTATTTAACTTTGTCAGAACGAGAGAACGCAAACATGTTGAATTATAAATTTTCATCCGATTTCGTCTCATTTTTGTAAATGTACATTTCTGATGACAAAACTATTTTATCTCAAGAAGAAACTAAACTATTTAAATTAAAATATATGCAATGTGTCACTCTGGGACTTCGGGGAATCTCCTTATAATCATAAATAACATGGTGATTCATAGTTTTTACTTCCTGACCCAGAATTGTGACTGTATATACAATGCAATGTTGAACTATTTATTTATTTATTTGTGTATGCAGGAGGTCGTGATAAGAGAGGTGGCCCCATCCTGACCTTTCCTGCCAGGAGTAACCATGACCGAATAAAGCAAGAGGACCTGAGACGACTCGTGACGTACCTGTCCACTGTGCCCAGGTCAGCTTAATGTTAATGTGTGGATTAAACAAACTGCAGAGCAGACATGAGCATTATGGATGTTCATGTGTCTTAACACTGTATGAACAGGTCTCTGCTCTGCTCTCCTGTGATCAGTAATAGCATTACAAGAATCATACAGCATAGTACAATATCAGTCTGAATTATGTATCTTATTAAAGGATCACAGAGTAATATATTCACAGCACAGGAATTTGAGTATACTCTGCCTTGCAGTGGTTTTGTTCTCTAAGCTCCTCACAGAAAGAATTATTCAAGAACAAGCATTATATTCCCGCGGTGAAAAGTTGTGTTTGAAAAATTGGAAACTGAATTCTAGACACTTAAGACGACTTCTATAATTAATTATTATGCATGCCATTTTAATGAGCTCATATTATGTAGTGTACTTTTACCAAAAGAATGTGTACAGTATTTTCAGGTTCTTACATAAATTCATAAAAATTGCAGCCTGTAAACATATGGGCAACCTAATAATTTAAACCATAATGCAAATGTAAAGGTCTTGAAGTCATGGATTTCAAAGGCATTTACAGTATTTATTAATTAATTAATCAATTAATTCATATCTAATTAAATATATATATATATATATATATATATATATATATATATATATATAACAATGAAAAATTTATGAAAAAGATTTAGTTGAAAATGTTTGTTTAAAATTATACATAGCAGTAGTCATTGGTTGGTCATTTTTTTATTTATGACAATCTTTTAAAATGATCTAAACTGCAGCCTGTAAATAATTATTGACAATATTAAATACTTGAAAAGTCATAGATTTAAATGATACCTTTTATATCTTTAAAAAAGATCATTCTCAAGTAATCATGAACCACTAGAAAAAACATGGCGATTAAGTGATCTAAAAATTTAAATCTAAAAATTGGGCTTGTGTTTTCCAGAGCATTACTGCTGTGATCTGTCAAGGGTTTTAAGAGTTGTAAAAGTGTGCTAGTTGGGTGTATACCTGCAATGTTAATTGAAATATCCTCTTAGCGTATTTTGATCAACTGGATCCTTTGCATTAAATTGTCAGGACTGGTATTGTGCCAGTTTTGTTTTCATTCCTGTCTGTGTGTGTGTGTGTGTGTGTGTGTGTGTGTGTGTGTGTGGCTGGTGTTGTAAATGCAGCTGACCTCACTGGGCCACTGATCAATGCTGTCACTGCCCTCAGAAGTCAGCATCAAAGCTGTGAGCTAAGCAGTGAACAAAGATGGACTTAATGCGAGTTTAATTAGGAGAAAGAGAGAAAGAACCTGAAGGGAGGGAGAGCCCCATCTCCTTAAGCCTTTCCCACAAGCCATGATTCATCATCAGAGCTCACAGTGTTTTGATGTGTCTGTGCCCACAGGCATCTGTGCTTCTGTCCCCTTCAGCTGCTCTTTAACGCAAAACAGCTTTAAACTGCATGAAAAGAGCAATGCTGGTTCACTGAGAGGTATCAGTTACCCTGTCATGATGTGATGTGGTTAAGTGTCTCGAACGTGTGTTTATTGTCGGAGGGTCTGCCTTAATGTGTTTCCAAAGCATTGTTCCTCCCCCCTTTGCATTAACTGGACCTTCCATTCTGTCAACCAAAAGAGATCCTCATTAGCAAGAAGAACAATTCATCCACATCCATTATGGATGTATAAATATCACAGTAGACACAGTCCCGGCCCAGTTTGATTTCCACTGGGGAGTAGCGCTTGCATCATCAGTGTCAGATGGATCAGTGTAAAAGTGTGCAGGCTGCTGGTTTGGTGAACAGGGAAAATCAATGAAATTGAGTCTGCTTGCTAACCCCCCTTCAGGCTATGATTCATGGCTTGTGCTTCCTGCGCTGGAAAATGATATAGTGTTTGTGACACGCTCTTTTGATCCTTGTCTGCGTTCATGTTTGCCTTAAAAGGAGTATTCTGTCATCATTTACTCACCATCATGTCGTTTCAAACTTGTATGACTATCTTTCTTCTGTCTGTGGATCACAAAAGGAGATGTTTTAAAAGATGTATCTTTGAAAGGATACTTTGAACAAGGGGTTTAAACAAATAAACAACAAATAAACTAAAGTGATATGGATTTGGAACACCGGGTTTATTAGCAGCTAAACTGGATTTGAAATTAACACCAATTGTGAGTGAAAGTGGCTTTTCTTGATTAAATAAATAAATAAGCAAGCTCCTGGACAATTGACCAAATATAATACTGGAAATCTAAAACATGGACAAAATTGCAAAGTATGGAAAAGAACAATCAATAAATAAGATTTAGAAATCATAACATGCAGATAATAAAATTGATATAATGGCCATAAATTAATAATTTTTTTAATTTATAAAATTCATTTATGGCCATGTTTTATTAATTAATTTTTCAGCATTTTAGTTAAATCATGGCCACGTTGTGGTAGTTTGTTGCCTCGTTTTAGGTGATTTGTGACCCAGATGAACTAATTTGGTCCCTTATTAGTTTAGTTTAAACATGGTCATGAGTCACAAAGAAGCAAATTAGTACAACGTGATACTAACAATGGAACAAATTGGCAAATCATGGGAACAAATTCTGCAAGGCTACAATAGAGTGCTATTCGCCATGGGCTCCCTCATAATTATATATATATTATATATTTATATGTGTGTGTGTGTGTATGTATGTATATATGATGGCACTTTGTGAATGTGCAAGTTATTTGTTTTTCTTGTGTTTTTTTCTTGTTTTTCTTTCTGTTATGTAGTTCCTAATCACACAGCGTTTTTACTGACTTTCTGTCATCTTTATTTTCCTCTTTGAGGTGCACAGAAATCTCTGTGTTGTTAATTTTTCAGTCACTGAAGCACTAGTGGGTTATTTTTATCTTCCAGTTTCTGTTTGTTTCCTCAAAAGCATGAGCCAGAAATAGAGTCATGCTTTTTCCACTTAAAATGATGAGAACAATCCTCCAGGAACATTTTAAATGGTGTCTAAACAAATCACCCTGTTGTCCTCCAAGATGATATTTGGTAGAAGAGATTCTGAGTGATAGCATTTATATGGAAATTCAAGTACCAAAGTGGCTTAAATGCAATAATGAGGACAAATGTGCAGTACTTTATGGTCTGAAGGACACATACTTGCTCTTAATCATCGTCCTTTTCTCTGGGTCAAGTGACTCATTTAATACGAGTCAGACAGGAATACTCATCAAAAGTGTCCCACGCTCTCAGCATTTTCTATAAGTTCCTGGAAGGCAAAGTTTGGCATTTGGCAAATGCTCCAATGTGTATTTGTTCTCTGGAGAGAATCAGAGGTTTATATTTTCAATATGTTTTTGCAGTGCTTAGCATTGTAGCCAATCACAGACATATCTGTTGATTTCTTGAATGCAATGACCAATCAGAGGTGTTTAAGTCAGAATGCACTCACCACTGAAGACGCCAGAATTTTAAAGTTCTGTGCATTCACAAATTCTCTCACTGACTATGTTTACCTGTGCACCAGTTATGCGATTATTTCCAATAATTAGAATAATGACTTACTGTACAGGACACAAGCAAACCTTCTCACTCCTGTTTATATGCAATTTGCATTATTCTGATTATTCGCTTAGGTAATTTTTACCTTACCATTTACCATTATTCGCATACCCCACAACACAATTGATAAACTCATACATTAGGCGTGCTGCTGGTCACTTACATCTAATACAAAACATGACTACAGACATATCCGTTTGGTCAGAGTGGTAAATATGAGATTAAGGTGTTTACATGCCTGTTAAAACACAATATTGCCAAAATCATGTAAGGGTCACGTAAATGTAGTAAATGTAACAAAAAATGTGTAAACACAATGTAAAGAAGAGATGCAGTGTGCAGTGTACAGTTCTTCACTGATTATATAGATCTGAAGTTAATGACAGTTTTTAGTAATTGTAAAGGGAGTGCTCTTTCCTCTCTTTCTTGGCTTTACGTAATCCATTTAGAATTTCAATAATTGGAGTGACAAGGACTCCGTGACAAAGACTCAGACAGACCAGGTATAAATACACAAAAGGATAATGGGGAAACAGGAGACAGGTGGGGAACAATCAATTAACTAAACAAGGAGGAAGGTGACCAAATAAGGAGACAGGAAGTGATAATATGATAAACACCGTGGGAACTGAGGACACCTAGTGGATACCCAGGGAACACAACCCAGACACTGTGACATAAATGTTTAGTTTTTATTAAAATAGTTTTATATTAAATCATTTTAATTAGCACAAAAAATACACTATCCCACAGACGGGGTAAATGTGGTAAATAAACCCCGTACCTGTTATTTGCTTAGGACCCCGAAATCACTAAGTCAGCCCCAGTCAACACCTATAACATCTTCACGTTTCCCCAGTTATTTACTAATTTACCTACTTATTTTATTTAGCTTTCTGGTAGACTAATAATTACTTAATTTAAATCAGGACCACTTTCGTCAAGTATATTTATTACAATTGTATTGCATACAGTTAGTGTTGGCGGTATGGTCATGTTTTGGGCAACACTCCACACACCTGTCCATGCAGCCATGCTTAGACAGAGCGGGGAGAGCAGCAAGGAAAACCCCCAAAACAACCATATGCCAAAAATTAAATGGTCAGTGATGGGAAATGTTGGCTTAATACTATATTTATGGGGGAAGCATCACCCCAACTCAGTAAGGGAGCATGCAACAAGCATGTTGCTTAAGCTGCTTATACAAATATTTGAATGTATAGCTGAAAAGCATACACCCCTACCAGCAGCAGTCTAATCCTATGGTAGTTTGTATATTATGCAAATTTCAGAGTCTAACATGCTATTACATTGCATTGAGGGGGAAGTGTCACCCCAAGTTAGGCAATCACAGATATGCAACAAGCATGTTGTTTAAAATGCTTAAAGCAAATATGTGATTGTAAAAGGGGCAGCATATGACCCCTAGTGGCGTCACGGGGAGCATGTTATATGCATTAATGCTGTAAATTGCATAATTGTGGGTGGCAGTCCGGCAAGGGAAGCATACACCCTGCGGAAATACTTTGAATGATTGTCATTGATATTAAATTCTTATATGTATAGAAGCCAAAGAACGATAAACACTTGCTTCTGACGCTGCGTGCAGCTGAAATCACACAGAAAGCACACTCACACAGCTAATGAAAACATCAACCTTAGATATAAACAACCATGACATTGCGATTACGCCGCTAAATATGCCACCGCAAAACCACAGCTGAAATGCCTACACGAGAATGCTTGTTTCAATTAAACCTGTTCTCATGGCCTTAACTATCGGCGTGTCCTCAGAGCGATTACATGATCTAGACTGCGTGTTGCTCCAGGAGTATAAACACAGATGTGTAAATGCAAATATGCTTAATATTTCGCTCCTGCAAATGATGCAAAACTGTTAACATAATTTCAATATTATAATATAATTATTATAATTATAATATAACATATATATAACATATATATATATATATATATATATATATATATATATATATATATATTTACAATTAGCAGACCATGCAATATACACAGCGATATGGATTAAAAGAGCATTCACTTTTCTTAGATGTGGATTTCAGATGTTCTGAAAAATGTTGCAACACTTTGATTTGCAAGCAGTGATGTGATCATTTAATTGCAAGCAGCAATGTGATGGAAGAATGGTAATTTAAATAGACCGCTTGTGATAGGTGTCAAGGCTGGATAGGTACACGTCAGGAACAGCTGACTGTCGGCTGATGCAAGCTTGATTGACGTGGCCTGTCTGAACTATCGCGATGCTGAATAATTGTTGCATTCCTAGTCCATTTATGGAAATCTCTCCTTCTTTGTCTGTTTCAGTGAGGATGTGTGTAAGAGGGGTTTCACTGTGATTATTGATATGCGTGGTTCTAAGTGGGATCTGATTAAGCCGTTACTGAAGACCCTGCAGGAAGCATTTCCAGCTGAGATCTGCATCGCTATTATTATCAAACCAGACAACTTCTGGCAGAAACAGAAGACCAACTTTGGCAGTGCCAAGTTTACTTTTGAGGTAAAAATGCAATTATTGAGTAGCTGTCTAGTCTAGTACTCTATGGCCCGGTTTCACAGACAGGGCTTAGACTAAGCCAGGATTAGACCATAGATCAATTAGGACATTTAAGTAATTTTTATAAACATGCTTGGAAAAAAACATTACCGATGTGCATCTTAAAACTAAAAAGGCACTGATATATTTTTAAGATCAGTCAGTGCAAGTTTATTTCAGTGGAAACAGCTCAGACTTACATTTTAGTCTAGGACTAGTCTTAAGCCCTGTCTGTGAAACCAGGGGTATGTCTCTCTCTCTATTAGTAAACATACTACAGAGAGTTAATGTGTTGATTTAGCTGAGAAAATATCAGACTTCATGTTTACATTCTATATTTCATTTATGACTCACATCTAACAAGAAGCAGGCTGTCCTTACTTTCACCCTAAACTGACATGTCTGTTTCTACCTTACCGCTAACAGACTAGCATGGTATCAGTGGAGGGGTTAACCAAAATCGTGGACCCATCTCAGTTAACGGATGACTTTGAGGGATCTCTAGAATATAATCATGAGGAATGGCTTGAGCTCAGGGTCGCTCTTGAGGAGTTCCTGGCCAGTGTTGTTCACCTTCTCTCCCGCCTGGAAGATCTACAGGAGATGCTGGCTAAGAAAGAGTTCCCAGTGGATGTGGAAGGATCTCGGAGACTCATTGATGAGCACACTCAGCTGAAGAAGAAGGTGATGCAGGCTCCAGTGGAAGAACTAGACCACGAGGGCCAGAGACTCTTGCAGTGCATCCGCTCCAGTGATGGCTTCTCAGGGAGGAACTGTATTTCTGGAAGTGCTGACTTCCAGAGTGTGGTTCCAAAGATTGCCAGTCTGCTGGATAAACTCCACAGCACCAGACAGCACCTGCACCAGATATGGCACCTGAGAAAACTGAAGCTGGATCAGTGTTTCCAGCTCCGATTGTTTGAACAGGATGCAGAGAAGGTGAGTCAGCACTGGTTTAACCTAGAATGAGTTGACTATTTATGGCAATATGAGTGAGTGAGTGAGTGAGTGAGTGAGTGAGTGAGTGAGTGAGAGAGTGAATGAGTTAGTGAGTGAGTAACCCAGTGAATGAGTAAGTAATTTAGTGTTTGAATTAGAAGTGAATGAGTAATTCAGTGAGTGAGTACTTCAGTGAATGAATAAGTAAATCAGTGAGTGAGTAATTTAGTGAATGATCAAGTAATTCAGTGATTGAGTGAGTTGGTGATTCAGTGAATGAATAAGCAATTCAGTGAGAGAGTGATTGAGTGAGTGTGTGGATATTTAAATCAGTGAGTGAGTAATTTAGAAAATGATCAAGTAATTCAGTGAGTGAGTGAATAAGCAAGTGAATGAGTGAGTAATTCAAACAGAAGTAGTAAAAAAATTGGACAATAGGGGAAAATGCTGTTATGTATGCTTAGATATGCTTTACTACAGAACTTTTCCCAAAACTTTGCTTTATTTCACTTTTTACCAATGCATTTAGATTGCAAGTGTGTGTGCGTGTGTGTGTGTGTGTGTGTGTGTGTGTGTGTGTTTTAAAGGCTGATCTGAAAATATTTAAATCTATAAATTGTGAGGGGCAAATAATGTCTGGTAGAAAATAAATATGTCCAAACCTATCACTTGGTAAATAAAAAGAAAATCGTATAGAGAATGCTCAGATTTGCTCTTGTGTATATAAAATGGATATAAATATTAGTTGTCACTCTATATCTATCATTAATATGTCTTGGAAAGATGATATTTAAATGCTTAGTTTTATGATGAAAGCTCTGAAGTTCGCACACACACACACACACACACACACGCATCCCCCCACACACACACAAGTATGGATAAAAGGAAAAAGTTACTTTAGTCCAGTAAGTGTTCATCTTGAAATATTACTAACAATTATAAAAGTTGTACTTTAGAAAAATCTTTTAAGATTTCACAGCCACAATTTTCAATTATACTTAAAGGTCCTTTTCTTGCTAAATAAAATTAAAATTAAAAAAGGTCTTGGAAATTAGTTTGATATTGTAGGCTTTATAGGATTAAAAGTGTGACCTCACACTAACTCTTGCCACTTTATGATAGCAGTGAATTTGAGATAAATGTTCAGACATAAGATGATGGGCCAGAAACAGGGTCACAGGGTCCCGTCTGATGCTGAGTACTCATAAGTGCTTTGTGTTGATGATTTCATTTCGCTCAGAGTGCAGGTGTTTATTTTTAGCTACCAGACACACAACCTTTCACTCGAGGCGGGTGTAAATGATTGAAAATCATTTGTCTGTCAATGTGCCAGGCCTTCTTGTGTCAAAAGGCTAAGAGCGAGCAGTCATTCTGCTAATTAATACCTCTATCCAACTTCTTAGAACGAGCCCGGACCTATTAGATTAAACCATCCATTGTAATATGAATGCAAGCAGCCATTATCATTTATGCTATCTCTCAGCTCTCATCTTGATTACAAGTGCAGTTAATTTGCAGCTCTAATTAAACATTTATTTAGGACAGTTGTTCGGTATTGTAGGATACATTGTTTACACAGAGGCAATGATGGTGAAACGTGGACACAATTTGAATGACTTTGGTGTTTGCATGTTTGTGTATTATTCATTATGTTGCATTTTGATCTTTTAATTAAAGCAGGTTTATGAATTAATTAATGCAACACATGAAGCTTTGATGTATAAAATATATATGTTTGCAAAAGTAAAAGTAAGATTTAGAATGCATTTTGCAATAATTGGCAATACAATTTTTAAATCATCTTATTGTTTGGACTCCAGGTAGAAGAATTTTTGTAGAAGTCAGCTTTTAGAAATTAGAATGGTTTTTTTTAGTCATAGCATAAAAATTAAATATTTTATGGTAAACCCTAACGAGATCACATAGTTTTTCTTGTAACTGTACATAGCCTATATGATGTTTCAGCTGAGAATAGCAAACTCTGACATTGACAAAAAAAAGGCATTTATGATGAAGACTGTGTTAAAACAGCCTGATCTCACAATCAAAACGTACATATTTAGACGTAAATTAAAACTGTCCAATACGTATGTGCCTTTACGTATTTACAGTGTCGTTAACGTATTATCTGGACGTAATTACAGGTTCGATACGTATCTAAATTTACGTAAAAACAACCTCAAATACGTACAGATAGAACGTGTTCTCTGACCAGTCAGTGTGATGGTAATGAATGTGATAGGAAGCAAAAGCAGTGTGAACATATATTTATTGACGACAAATACGGTGAACACAAACTCCGTGAAGACAATGATGAACTCCGTGGGTGATGATGTTATCTCTCGGCTGGGTGGCGCAGTGGCTTGATGGCTGGTGATGACGTGGCGTGAATCTCCCGTGATGAATACAATCCAGTGACGATCAACGGCGAAATAAACAATCCAACACGAACAAGACCAAGACAACCCAACAAGACAGTCCAACATCCGGAACAACTATCAGACAAGGAAGGAGAGAATGAGGTGAGTATATGTAGCTGACGGTAATGTGAGACACCTGGTGCGGGGACTGATTAGCAGCTGATTCCAATGAGCATGATGTAACCACATGAAAGACACCAAATCACAGGACCTGAGAACACAGCCGATCCATGCACCGTGACAGTACCCCCTCTCTTAGGAACGTCCCCTGACGTTCCCAGCCTCCTGTACCTGTTGATTGAAATCATCAATAAGAGAGTGATCCAATATATCTCTAGCAGGAACCCAACTTCTCTCCTCCGGACCGTAACCTTCCCAGTCCACCAAGTACTGGAATCCGCGTCCCCTCCGTCTAGAGTCCAGAATACGATTGACCGAATAGGTTGGTTCCCCGTCTACGAGCCGCGGCGATGGGGGAACCGTGGCAGGCGGATTAATACGAGCAAAAAATACAGGTTTAATTTTTGATACATGGAACACGGGATGAATCCTCCTATACGCTGGAGGAAGATTGAGGCGGACTGCCACCGGACTAATGATCTTGGTGACAGAAAACGGGCCAATAAATTTGGGAGCAAGTTTATTAGCAACGGATCGGAGAGGAATGTTCTTGGTAGAAAGCCACACTTTGGAACCAACGACGTATACGGGAGGCCTCGACCGGTGGCGATCGGGTTTGGCCTTGGTGCGCGCTCCCACCTGGACCAGAGTCTCACGGGCTCTGGTCCATGTGCGACGGCACCTCTGGACGAAGGCGTGAGCGGAAGGGACCGCGACTTCGGATTCCAGACTGGGAAAAATAGGTGGCTGGTACCCTATACTACATTCAAATGGGGACAGGCCCGTGGCAGACACTGGTAAGGAATTGTGTGCGTACTCCACCATCGACAGCTGCTGACACCAGGAGGAAGGATTTCGAGCGACCATACATCGTAGTGTTCTCTCCAAATCTTGGTTGGCTCTCTCAGTTTGCCCATTGCTTTGAGGATGGAACCCCGAAGAGAGACTAACAGTGGCCCCCAGAAGTTTACAAAACTCTCGCCAAAATTTGGACACAAACTGGGGTCCTCTGTCAGAGACCACGTCTATCGGGAGGCCATGTAACCGAAAGACGTGATCAATGACTGTTACCGCTGTCTCCTTGGCTGAAGGTAATTTGGGCAAGGGGATGAAATGAACCGCCTTCGAGAACCGGTCCACCACGGTCAAAACTACCGTGTTACCCAGAGAGGGTGGGAGGGCGGTGACAAAATCTAGCGCAATGTGGGACCAGGGTCTCGAAGGGATTGGCAGCGGTTGTAGGAGCCCATCTGGGGGTCTGTTAGAAGTCTTACCAGTGGCACAAACTGAGCAAGCTAAAACAAAACTGCGAACATCACGAGCCATGAGTGGCCACCAAAATCTTTGCTTGACCAAATGTAAGGTGCGACTTACCCCTGGATGACATGCCACATTGGAACAATGACCCCATTGGATAACTTCGGACCGAAGACTTTCTGGCACAAACAAACGGTCAGGTGGGCAACCGGCCGGAGGCGTTACCCCATGTAAGGCTGTCTTTACCTTCGATTCGACCTCCCAACTGAGAGTAGAAACAATAAGTGTCTCAGAAAAAATACTCTCGGGAGTGGACGGGCGATCGGAGCGGTCAAAAATTCGAGATAAAGAATCGGGTTTGATGTTTTTGGAACCCGGGCGGAAAGAAAGTGTAAAATCAAAACGTCCGAAAAAAAGTGCCCACCTAGCCTGCCTAGAGTTTAGTCTTTTGGCAGTTCTGATGTATTCTAGATTCTTATGATCGGTCCAAACCATGAAGGGTACCCCTGACCCCTCCAACCAATGACGCCATTCCTCCAATGCCAGCTTGACTGCCAACAGCTCTCTGTTACCAATATCGTAATTTGACTCTGCTGGCGACAAACGATGAGAGAAAAACGCGCAGGGATGCATCTTGTCGTCCAAGGGTGAGCGCTGTGAAAGCACCGCACCTACCCCCACCTCTGACGCGTCGACCTCTACCACGAACTGACGTGACGGATCAGGGGTAACAAGGATGGGGGCCGAAACAAAGCGGCGTTTGAGGTTGGCAAACGCAGCTTCCGCTGCGTCTGACCACCTGAACGCCGTTCTGGGAGAGGTCAAGGCAGTCAGAGGCGCGGCTAGTTGGCTGTAATTGCGAATAAAACGCCGGTAAAAATTGGCGAACCCCAGAAACCTTTGTAGGGCCTTACAGGAATCTGGACTTGGCCAATCTACCACAGCCTTGATCTTCTCGGGATCCATGCGCATACCCTCGGCTGACACGATGTACCCTAGAAAAGGAACAGACTGTGCATGAAAGTCGCATTTCTCCGCCTTGACAAAAAGCCCATTCTCTAACAGCCTCTGAAGCACTCGTCTGACGTGTTGAACATGTTCCTGGAGAGAAGAAGAAAAAATCAATATGTCGTCCAGGTAGACATATATGAACTGATCGACCATATCTCTCAACACATCATTAACGAGTGCCTGAAAGACACCTGGGGAGTTGGACAAGCCGAAGGGCATGACCAAGTACTCAAAGTGCCCCCTGGGGGTATTAAAGGCAGTCTTCCATTCATCTCCCCTCCTGATGCGAACCAAATGATAAGCGTTTCTTAAGTCCAATTTAGTGAAGATCGATGCTCCCTGCAACCTCTCGAAGGCTGAAGATATCAACGGCAAAGGATAAGTATTCTTTATCGTGATATTATTCAGCCCTCGGTAATCAATACAAGGTCGCAAAGATCCATCTTTCTTCCCCACAAAAAAGAACCCCGCCCCCGCTGGAGAAGAGGAGGATCGAATGAACCCGGCTGCTAGAGAATCAGAAATGTATTTCTCCATAGCCTCTCTCTCAGGAATAGAAAGTGAGTATAACTTGCCCTTAGGCGGAGACGTACCTGGCAGTAATTCTATAGCACAGTCATAGGGACGATGAGGAGGGAGAGAAGCAGCCCGAGACTTACTGAACACTTCCTTCAGGTCGAGGTACTCCGCGGGCACGTTACACAGATCCGCCGCCTTCTCCTGCAACACAGACTCAGATACAGACGGACAGGCAGACACAAGACAAGACTCATGACATTTAATGCTCCACTCAGACACCGATTTCAGCTGCCAATCAATCCGGGGGTTGTGTTTGATGAGCCAGGGATGTCCTAAGACCACGGGTGCGTGGGATGAGTCCAGGATGTAAAAGGAGATGCTCTCACGGTGGTTACCAGATACCGTGAGAGTGATGGGTTCCGTGATGGTGGTGATGGTGGGAAGCGTCTGACCATTGAGTGCGTGGACTGCAATAGAACTGGTGAGGGGGAGGAGGGGAACATGATTATGATGCGCAAAAGTAGAATCCATAAAGTTACCTTCAGCCCCTGAATCCAAAAGTGCAGTGCAGTGCAGGTCCAGACGATGCCATCTAAGCCTGACCGGGAGGAGCGTGGAGGTAGATCTGAACGAGGACTTGATAGCGGAGATCCCACCCGACAGTAGCCCCTTCCTTACTGCCGGGCTGGCCCTTTTACCGGGCAGCTAAAGGCGAAATGTCCCGCCGCCCCGCAGTACAGGCAAAGGCCGTGAGATCTCCGCCTCTCCCTCTCCTCCCGAGTCAACCGAGCTCGACCCACCTGCATGGGCTCGTGATCCTGGAATGGGCCGACCGCGTCGTTGCCACTGGCTCGAACTGGAGGTCCCTCCCCAGGGGGAAACCGAGCTGTTAAACACCACCGCTCGGTTCGGGAGAGTCGAGCATCTACCCGTAGTGCCAGATCGATGAGGCCGTTGAGATCAGCGGGTAGATCCAGGGCGTAGATCTCACGTTGGACACGGTCAGCCAGCCCATGCAGGAACATGTCCCACTGCGCCTCCTCGTTCCATCGGCACTCCGCCGCCAGGGTGCGAAACTCGATAGAAAAGTCTGAGACGGATCTCTCCCCCTGTTTGAGATCCGTCAAACGCCGCGCGGCCTCTCTTCCAGTGGCCGCGTGGTCAAACACCCGCTTCATCTCGGCGGAGAGCGCCGAGAACGAGGCACAACACGGATCTTGGTTCTCCCATACCGCCGTGCCCCATGGTGCCGCCTTCCCCGTTAACAGTGTGAGCGCGAACGCCACTTTGCTTACCTCACTGGTCGAGCCGAGCTCTTCTCCTGGGTCTCCAGCCGAGAGATGCAGGAACGTAAAGCCTCCTCAGCCGTGAGTGGGGTGGAGCCTGCTGCTTCCATAAGTGGTCTGATAGTTCTGTGATGGTAATGAATGTGATAGGAAGCAAAAGCAGTGTGAACATATATTTATTGACGACAAATACGGTGAACACAAACTCCGTGAAGACAATGATGAACTCCGTGGGTGATGATGTTATCTCTCGGCTGGGTGGCGCAGTGGCTTGATGGCTGGTGATGACGTGGCGTGAATCTCCCGTGATGAATACAATCCAGTGACGATCAACGGCGAAATAAACAATCCAACACGAACAAGACCAAGACAACCCAACAAGACAGTCCAACATCCGGAACAACTATCAGACAAGGAAGGAGAGAATGAGGTGAGTATATGTAGCTGACGGTAATGTGAGACACCTGGTGCGGGGACTGATTAGCAGCTGATTCCAATGAGCATGATGTAACCACATGAAAGACACCAAATCACAGGACCTGAGAACACAGCCGATCCATGCACCGTGACAGTCAGTTATCCATAGAAATTTGCTCCTGAAGCTGCTTTTCAATGCGTATCTGATTATTTTTTTTTTATATTTATGTATATTTTCCCTTTTTATAATTATTTTTATAAATGTAAGATCCCTAAACCCCACCCGAACCTTAACCTACCCATTTTATAAAGAATGTTAAAAGAATAAAACATAATAAAACACAATTTTAGCTAAAATATAACATTAAAACGTTATTTTGAGCCACTAACGTTAATCCTACACCTAAACCTACCCATAACCATTTCTTAAAACTACATAACGTTACTGTTATAAATAAACAAATAACAGACAAGCAAATGTAACGTTAATCTTTTATTTTTTGCGAAAATATCAAAAGTGGTACCAAAAGCAGTTCAAATTATGATGAGTTCCAGTCGCAGTCCTTTCTGGAGGTAAGTTTTTATATAGGGTACAGAGCAGAATTTAATTTATTAATCCGTGAAATTATGTATCTGTCTTCTCTCCGTGAAGGCGCGCTGGCTTTCAAATGTCTATCAACTGAAACACGGCATGTCGCAATCTGTGACGAATTAGGTTAGAACCAATGAGATTTCAATATCAGTGCCGTAAACCATGTCGTAACGTTTCTCTGAATTTGGATATGTTCCTTGCAAACATCTGGATTCTAAAGATATGGAGTACAGCAAACAAATAAAATGGATGTGATGTTTTATGCTGTGAATTTGTGTATCTATGGTTGTATTGTCAGTCATTGGATAGGAGAAAACATTATGTAATCCCCCGAAAGGAGTTTGTTTGCAGCATTAAGTAGTTGAGTAAACTGCTTTCAATAAATTCAATAAAAACATGTATTGATATGACCATTAAATACAACAGATTTAAATCATTAAAGCCACGATTTTAATATTAATACATGGGAATTCATATACATTAACACTTTACGTTAGATTATTTACGTTTTTTAGCTGCTAACACGTAAGTATTTGTACGTTTTACTGCTATAAATACGTCAAAGTTGTACGTTTTTATGTTCATGAAAACGTAAGGAAATGTACGTATGGTAGAACCACATTTAACGTAAAAATACACACGTATTCTCATGAGATCACGTTGGTTAAAAATATTGCTAGACGAATGTTCTAGACAGCATAAATCCTCCAGAAATGTTTCTACAACTGATACCTGTGCTTTAGAGCAGCATATCAACAAGTGAATTAATCTAAATTAGAAGGGTTGTCATGAAAACACAGCAAACCTTGCTTATTGTATACAATAATCCTTTTTGTTTCGTACTAAAACACAGAACACTGAATCACAGAATCACATAATTCAACAATGTATATCAACATTCTTATCTAAATGGATTCCTTGTCATCTGTTGAAACAAAATTCTTAAGAATTTTTTACGTTTGTCATTCTGTGTGTTTGATTAATTATGCATGCTGTCAAATTAATAACAAACCCCCAAAATTAGTGGTGTGTAAACTTCATAAAGGAATGGAGCAGAATCATATGTAATCAATTACTTTCTGTTGTCATCTCTCTGTAGATGTTTGACTGGATCAGTCACAATAAGGAATTGTTTCTTCAGAACCACACAGAGATCGGTGTGAGCTACCAGCACGCTGTGGAACTCCAGACTCAACACAGCCACTTTGCCATGAACTCCATGGTATGTCACGGTGATGCTTGTAGAAGCTTAGATTGCTAGTGTTGTAGAATATCACTACTTAACTTCTTAATTTCATAAGTATTTGTACATTTATACCACATCACCAGTTCTCCAAATCATAAAGTACTCTGCTTAATAATTGTCATGAAAGTGTTTCATTCATACCATTTTAAAAGAAATGTTCGCAAAAAATAAAAAAATAAAATTCTGTCATCATTTATTGACCTTTTAGGAATTTAATTCATCTTTGTTACATGAATAATCTCCACATTAATATTCTTTCGTCCATGCATTGAAAAGCCACAGTGATCTACTGAGCGGTTTAATCATAAAGACACAATCATAAATGGCAGCTCATGCGGCTTACTTGACATATGAGGACTAATGAGGTTTTTCACGTGTATCAGGCAAGCGCATTTGGGCTTCTGTTTAATATATTTGATGTCAGAAAAATTGTACTCACCATCACAAAATGATATAATAAATACAAAAAAGAAACTCAAGAAAAGAACATATGCTAAAACACATCCGATACACACTCTTTATTTAAAAATCGAATAAAAAACTAATGTTGAATTTTATTAAGAAATGCTACATCGACATATTACTCTGGCCAAAGTAGTTTGAATGCACTTGACGTCATTCTTTTGACTTTCAAACTCATAAATTAAAAAAACTTCCCTGGAGGACTTGAAAGCACCAAATGTATATGCATTGATCAATATTTATATGAATGCATTAAAAAAGAATAATAATAATAATAATTCTGTTTATCAAATAAAGTGATTGTGCCTTTTTAGAAGACTTGGATTAAATGGTTTGATTCTTATGGATTACTTCCACAATGCTTTTATGAATGATTGAAAGCTTTTAGATTATGTAAACAAAAATTATGAGAGAATATTAAAAATATAGTCATTTTATTGTTCGAAGATGAACGAAAGTCTAATGGGTTTGAAACAACACAAGAGTGAGTATGATGATAGAATTGGCATTTTTGGGTGAACTATCCCTTCAGCATGATTGTTGTTTTATGCCTCATTAACTTCGATTCTAATATGAGTCTGCTTGTGTTAATTGAATCATTACTCTGACTCTTTAGTTTTTTTAATACATGGCTATAAATATTGTATATGCATATTCAAACAGTCCAACTAATGAATTATATTATTTGATGAAAGGAATGTTTATTCCAATTAATGAGCATTTGTTTAACAGTTAATTGTTTATTATATTTATTGAACATAGGTATGTTTTATCATGTTGTTAAAAACAGTAAGCTATGTTAGGAAATGCATTACAGTTATTTTATCATACACTCCCAGAAGAATACTTTAAGGTCCATACTGGTACAGTACCTTAAATACTTGGTTTGAAAGTGAGCTGAGCTTCACAAACCACTACACTATTGACAATGGACATTGTACCTTTTTGACTGCAAAATTACACATAAATGTGGCCTCACTGTAAGAAGCTGGTATCCTCGTCTCTGGTAAAATCACTCTATTGCACAACCTCCAGTGATTTATTGGTTTATTTAAATACCCTGAAGTTGGATTCTCACTAGTTTATATGAAAGCTTGCTCTTAGGTCATGTTTGTTTATTGCTCCTGCCTTCACACGATGCTCTCTGATCTAACGTTTTCCAGAATGCATATGTGAACATAAACCGAATCATGTCAGTGGCGTCACGACTGTCAGAGGCAGGTCACTACGCATCTCAGCAGATCAAACAGATCAGCACTCAACTCGATCAGGAGTGGAAGAGCTTCGCCGCTGCTCTTGATGAACGCAGCACCATCCTCGCCATGTCTGCTGTCTTCCATCAGAAATCCGAGCAGGTGCCTGATTTCTTATTTATCATCTGTAACATGCAAATGCTATTAAAAACAAGGGTGACTGTGATGTAGTAGTTTCTAATTGTCTGTGTTTGTGCAGTTTCTGTCTGGTGTGGAAGCGTGGTGTAAGATGTGCAGTGAGGGCGGGCTGCCGTCAGAGATGCAGGATCTGGAATTGGGCATTCATCACCATCATACGCTTTATGAACAGGTCACTCAAGCTTATACAGAGGTGAGAACTCAGCTCTGTACGATATCCTGTGTTTGAGTTTATGCCAAATTTATGCCAAATTTAGGCTGTTTAGGCGATGCACCTTCTAGCATATGTTTTCCTTTTAGGAAACAAGCCAAAAAAAGTACAACAAAATTTGAATGACACAACCAGAATTCATTCATTCATTCGTATAGCTTTTATACATTTTTATTCATTAGTTTTAGTTTAGTTTATTTAGTTTTAGTTATTTTAATACTCTAATCTAAAAAAAGAAAATCACTTCATCAGCTGACACGATCATCAATGTAAACCATTACATTTTATAGTTTTCTCTCCAATCAATGTCTAAAATGGTTCATTCTCTGTGCTTACTGTATGGTACGTAATCAGCCTTCTACAGCTGTACTAATGTTGTTTGAACTAGAAGAAATTAGTGAACTAGCCCTAATTAATCTGAAGACATAACAGGAAAACAATGCCACAATGTTGTTGTACCATATGAGTTTACAGACCTCCACCCTTCATACTCACACTGCAGTGTTTTTATGTGTCCTGTGTATGATTGAATATTCATCCCTGTGTTTCCAAGTCATTTTATCATTTAACCCTGACTGACATTAGAGAATGTGCTCTGTTGTAGATCTGGTTTAAAACATAGAATCTTTCACTGTCACGTTATCGTGTTGACCTCAGTACACAATACAATATTAAAGTTAGTTTCACTCACACAAATATGCACTGTGTTTCTGCTGTAGTATCTCAGTTTTCACCAAATGGTAATTAGCAATGCTGAATGAGATACATGATTATAAATAATATTTAGGGTTGTTGTTCAAATCACAAACACAAGTAGTACTTTTAGTTATATTTAATATATTTATCTCATTAAACAGTAACACATTCACTAATGAAAAAATGCCTGAAATGAACCATTAAAATCTGAGTCTAATTTTATTTAAAAAAATTATTTAGAAATCAGATTTTAAGAAATTAGTTTTGACTCCATAGTTCTTCCTGTGTTTCCTTTTATGGTCTTTTTGCTGTTCTTGTTTAGTTTGATCAATTTATTATTCCATGCACCTGTGTTCCTCTAATTCCTCTGCGTTTATAGCCCCAAGCTGGTCAGTTTTTTTTTTTTTTTTGGGTCTACTTGTTGGATGTTGTGTGTTTCCATGTTCTTGTTGTGGATTTACCCCTATGGTTCAAGTATTAAATATTTTGAATGTTTTTCCGTGACTCCATTGTTCTTCCGACAGCGAACCATGACAGAAGAGCCCACCAAAAACAGTCACCTCCATGTTTTCCCCTCCATTTGTTTTCTTGTTTTTCCCAGTGTCTTTTTTCCATTGTGTTCCCAGGATGGATGCCCTTCTTCACCCCGCATACCTCCTCTTCCTGCTGGAGCAGGGAGATAAAGCTCTCAAGGACCATACTAGACCGTTCCTGCTACTAGCAAATACCACCAGCTACCCGGACGACACGCTATGTGCGTTTTATGATGCCAGTATTAACATCAAGTTCAGAGCGCCGTCGTCCGAAGATGGTCCTCGAGAGGTGGTGTGGACACTGACGAGACACAGTGCCACAGTCTTACCGCTGCGCGGAGTGCATGTCCAAGCCCACAGCTGATGGAGAGCCAGAGCCTGCCATGACCAATGAGCCATCGTCGCATGGAGCAACAGAGCTGAGGAATGCCGTGGAGCCAGAGCTGCTGATGACATCAGTCAAGGTGTTTGAGTTGGCAACAACGCCCACCACAAGGGAGAAAACCTCAGACAATGTGAGCACAGAGAGGAACTCCGCCCCCTGTACTGCGGCTGAGGGTGGGTTTTGTATGGCGTGGTGATTGTGCCACACTGAAGTGGCTCCCATTCCTAAGTTCTGGCCTTAAAGCCCAGAGGCTCTCAAATGCCTCCTCCTTTACTGTCACCTGGCAGCCACACTTCTCACCCTAATTCCACCATCTAAACAGTGTGAGCTCCACAGAATTGGCATTCTCCAGCATATCTCCAGAGTATCCCTTGACTCCATTTCCAGCCTCTGGGCTCCGGACTCCACCTCGGCTCGTTGACCCATCCAGCTCCATCAAGGCTTCTAGCTCCCTCCTCTCTGCTGTGGCCTGATTGTCCACTAGCTCTGCCATGCTCCCTTCATCTTTTTGTCCCTCCGGCTCCAGATCCGTGCCTTTGTGTTGGTTGTCGGTACCATCTGCTCCGTCTAGAACCTCGGGATCCTCCCCATCACTCTGGCTCATCTGCTCTCCTTCTCCACCTCAGGCTTCTCCACCACATGCTCCGCCACCATTGGTCAGCCCCCTGGAGTCGGTTGCCATTCCTCCTCCATGGCTCCTCCCTCCGTCAGCTCCACCGTGGGTCATCGTAATGGCTGTGGCCTGGGTCCAGCTTGGCTCCTCCTGCTCCAAGCCTCTACTGTCTCTTCCCTGGGTCCTCTCTAATTAGTCACCCCCATGGACTATGTCTGCTGCCTCCCCGCCCCCTCCGGTGTCCGTCCTACTCCTGAGCCTCCTCCCAAATTCCCACCCTTTGTCAATGGTGCGAGGACGCACCTTCCATGCACCTGTGTTCCCCTGATTGTTCTGTGTTTATAGCCCCTTTGTTCAGTTTTGGTTTTATCAGGTCTGCTTGTTGGATGTTGTGTGTTTCCCATGTAACTGTTGTGGATTTACCCCTGTGATTCAAGTATTAAAAAATGTGAACGTATCTCCATGTTCATTGTTCTTCCCACAGTGAATCATGAAAATCTATGAGTATTTAAAAAATTATACAAAAAAAAAATAATAAAAAAAATAGGAAATTTACATTATTTATCCATATTTGGCTGTGGATAGAAAACAACAAACATTGAATTTAGAGCAGAGTGTCTCTGACCCATAAAAATTAAGATTGTTCTTCTTTTGCACCCAAAAATAATATAAAAATAATAATAGTAAAAATAATTAAATAGAATTTTTTGCATTCAAACATTTTAAAATGAATTTGGTACAATTTCTGTTTGGTCAAAATGTTTTAAAGAACACTGTTTTACTCCATACAGATAAACTACAATTCTTTTTCAATTTTTTTTTATTTAAAACTCTTATGCTCAAAGGAATTGCATTTATTTGCACAAAAATAGATTAAAATATTGTGAAATGTTTATACAATTCAACATTTTGTGCAAACCATGAGACTGTTTTCAGGATTCTTTGAAGATTAGAAAGTTCAAAAGAAAAAAAAGTATTTGAAATATAAATATTCTGTAACATTTTGATTGTCTTTACCATCACATTTGCTCAAATAAATGCACCCCTGCTGTTTAATAGTTCTTATTCCGTTCTCTCTCTGCAGGTGAGTCAGGATGGTAAGGCTTTGCTGGACGTTCTTCAGCGACCGTTGAGTCCCGGTAACTCAGAGTCTCTGACTGCATCGGCTAACTACTCTAAAGCCGTGCACTGTATTCTGGACGTGGTCCATGAGGTCCTTCATCACCAAAGACGTCTGGAGAGCATCTGGCAGCACCGTAAAGTCCGTCTGCATCAGAGACTGCAGCTCTGTGTCTTCCAGCAGGATGTCCAGCAGGTAGATGAATGCTCACATACGTTTACACTCTCGCAGACTCTCTCACTAAGTTGCCTACTTAGCAGTTTTGCAGTGCAATGTATGGAATACACCAAGCTACGTAAACATGGTAAAATACTGTGATATATCAAAGTAACGTTATTACCATATGATGTCATAATTTTTACTATGGTACAACATCAGTACTAGTAAATAAATGAATAGTTTCCATGTTTTTTCTTAGATATGCTGTAATTCATCCTTAATTTTAAAGTGCAGGATGCCTGAAAGATAAAATTTGTCAACAGTTCACCATAAATTCAGAGTTGTACAGTTTTATACTCAGAGTGTAGATTTTCTTTGAGTTTTTTCAGTGCTGGATAGTTGCCCAGAGGAGCAGTTAATGTCGCTCCATTAGCCTCTTTCAGTGTGCATGTGGCAGCTCTGGGCCTGGATTCAGATAAAAGTCCTAAAAGTCCTGCAGAACAGCCAACAGACCCAGACAAATCAAGATCTGAATCAGAACCAAAGAGCTATGAGGCCAAACCCAGCCCAAACGGGGACCAGAGTCGGGCCAAACACAGGGCAGAGAGCAGCACAGATGACACCCTTCATTACTCTGAACAGTAAAACGGACTTTACTCCACTCCTGTATCAGTTTCATTCATTATGAGCACAGTATCAGTTGTTTTTAATCCTCTCCATTCTCTGCATTACTTGCAGATAATAATATTGATATAAAAAAGCTAAGACTAAAAATATATTAGGTGTAATTAAACATCTTAATTAAGTTACTGCCAGTAATTACATTTCTTTAACACACTTATTCAGATTGTAATAATCTCAAATTAAATGTTTTATTTTAAAGTTAATTTTCATTACGTTTTAATAATATTTTTTTGCTAATGAAGCACTTGTTTTGATTTGGTAATACCTTGAAAGAAAATATATCTCAAATGTACTAAACTTCAAGCTTAACTTTACTGCTGTTCCTGTCCCGCTTTTGCCGAGGCACAGCGGCGATTGAGATCTTGTGGATTGCAAATGGATCTGGCAGAGGGGTTAGAGACTGGCATGGCCTTTTATTTGCCTTCACCTACTAGATCCACTGCTCCCTCTCTGGGCTCAGAAGCCTGCACTGCGGTTTCTTTCCCCCCAGAGGGAGGGCACCATGCTTCGCCTCTATTCCTCTGCTGTTGATAGGCTAAAGAGAGTGGCCAGCTTAGCAGCAGGAAATTCATCATAAAAGTAAACCAGATGAGTGTTTCCTGGACAAAGACAATGGCTATGGGATGATGCCATGGGTTGAACAGTGTCACAGTGTCTGGGTTGTGTTCCCTGGGTGTCCACTAGATGTCCTCTTTTCCCACGGTGTCTTTCACTTCATTAATCACATTCCTCACGTCCCTGCTTAATTATTGCACCCAGCTGTCACTAATTACCTATCATCACACCCTGTCAGTTTCCCATTAGCGCTTGTCTCTCCTTGTGTATATAATCCGGTCTGGTGCGCTACCTGCAGCATCGGCTTCGGTGGGATGCCCCAGCCACTTCTGTCTCTTCCGGCGGGGTGGTCGTCAGCCCAGCACCACTGCCCAGGATGGCAACCAGCCAAGCGCCACAACCCAAGATGGCCGCCAGTCCAGCACCACTGCCCAGGATGGCTACCAGCCAAGCGCCACAGCACAAGATGGCCGCTAACCCAGCGCCAATGCCCAAATTGGCCACCGTTCCTGCGCCACAGCCCAAGATGGCCGCCAGCCCAGCGCCAATGCCCAAATTGGCCACCGGTTCAGCTCCACAACCCAAGATGGCCGTCAGCCTAGCGCCACAGCACCAGATGGCCGTCAGTCCAGCGCCACAGCACAAGATGGCCATCAGTCCAGCGCCACTGCACAAGATGGCCGCTAACCCAGCGCCAATGCCCAAATTGGCCACTGGTCCAGCGCCACAGTACAAGATGGCCGCCAGTCCAGCGCCACAACCCCAGATGGCCGCCAGCCCAGCACCACAGTACAAGATGGCCGCCTGTCCAGAGTCATGGCCCAAGATGGCTGCTTGCCCAGCGCCGCGGCACAGGATGAGAGTCTCAGCTGACCCTCCGGAGTCGATTCAGGTGCCACTTGACCCTCCAGAGTCGAGTCAGGTGCCTGTGAACTCTCCAGAGTCGAGTCAGGTGCCTGTGAACTCTCCAGAGTCGAGTCAGGTGCCTGTGAACTCCCCAGAGTCGAGTCAGGTGTCTGTGAACTCCCCAGAGTCAAGTCAGGTGCCAGTGAACTCTCCAGAGTCGAGTCAGGTGCCAGTGAACTCTCCAGAGTCGAGTCAGGTGCCAGTGAACACTCCAGAGTCGAGTCAGGTGCCAGTGAACACTCCAGAGTCGAGTCAGGTGCCAGTGAACTCTCCAGAGTCGAGTCAGGTGCCAGGGAACTCTCCAGAGTCGAGTCAGGTGCCAGGGAACTCTCCAGAGTCGAGTCAGGTGCCTGTGAACTCCCCAGAGTCGAGTCAGGTGCCTGTGAACTCCCCAGAGTCGAGTCAGGTGCCTGTGAACTCCCCAGAGTCGAGTCAGGTGCCTGTGAACTCCCCAGAGTCGAGTCAGGTGCCTGTGAACTCCCCAGAGTCGAGGCAGGTGCCTGTGAACTCCCCAGAGTCGAGTCAGGTGCCAGTGAACTCTCCAGAGTCGAGTCAGGTGCCAGGGAACTCTCCAGAGTCGAGTCAGGTGCCAGGGAACTCTCCAGAGTTGAGTCAGGTGCCAGGGAACTCTCCAGAGTCGAGTCAGGTGCCAGGGAACTCTCCAGAGTCGAGTCAGGTGCCAGGGAACTCTCCAGAGTCGAGTCAGGTGCCAGGGAACTCTCCAGAGTCGAGTCAGGTGCCTGTGAACTCCCCAGAGTCGAGTCAGGTGCCTGTGAACTCCCCAGAGTCGAGTCAGGTGCCTGTGAACTCCCCAGAGTCGAGGCAGGTGCCTGTAAACTCCCCAGAGTCGAGTCAGGTGCCAGGGAACTCTCCAGAGTCGAGTCAGGTGCCAGGGAACTCTCCAGAGTCGAGTCAGGTGCCAGGGAACTCTCCAGAGTCGAGTCAGGTGCCAGGGAACTCTCCAGAGTTGAGTCAGGTGCCAGGGAACTCTCCAGAGTCGAGTCAGGTGCCAGGGAACTCTCCAGAGTCAGGGCTAATCACCGATGACCTTCCAGAGTCAGGGCTAGTCACCGATGACCCTCCAGCGTCAGGGCTAGTCACCGATGACCATCCAGAGTCAGGGCTAGTCACCGATGACCCTCCAGAGTCAGGGCTAGTCACCGATGACCCTCCAGAGTCAGGGCTAGTCACCGATGACCTTCCAGAGTCAGGGCTAGTCACCGATGACCTTCCAGAGTCAGGGCTAGTCACCGATGACCTTCCAGAGTCAGGGCTAGTCATTGATGACCCTCCAGAGTCGAGTCGGGTTCCAGATGACCCTCCAGAGTCAAGTCTAGTCACTGTTAACCCTCCAGAGTCAGGGCTAGTCACCGTTGATCCTCCAGATTCAGGGCTAGTCACCGTTGACCTTTCAGAGTCAAGTCAAGTCACCGTTGACCTTTCAGAGTCAAGTCAAGTCACCGGTGATCTGCAAGGACTGAGTCAAGTCACCGGTGATCTTCAAGGACTGAGTCAAGTCACCGGTGATCTTCAAGGACTGAGTCAAGTCACCCCTGATCTTCATGAACAAAGTCAAGTCACCTCTGATCTTCATGAACAAAGGAAAGTCACCTGTGATCTTCATGAACAAAGGCAAGTCACCATTGATCTTCATGAGCAAATGCAAGTCACCAATGATCTTTATGAGCAGTGTCAGGCCAGCACAGATCTTCTGGAGTCCAGTAGAGACACCATGGAATTACCAGAGTCTCGTCCTCCCGTTGATCCGGCCGCACGGAAGTTGTGGGCTTCTGATCCGCCCTGGGGGCTTTGTGCATCGACCACAGGGATGTGGTGGTCTTCTGCTCCGCCCTGGAGGGTTTCCGCTTTGACCACAGGGGGGTGGTGGTCTTCTGCTCCGTCCTGGGGGCCTTCTGCCCTGACCACATGGTGGTGGTGGTCTTCTGCTCCGCCCTGGGGAACACCAGCCTCGACCACAAGGATGTGGTGGTCTTCTGCTCCGCCCTGGGGAACTCTGGCCTCGACCACAAGGTTGTGGTGGTCTTCTGCTCCGCCCTGGGGGGCTTCCGCCTTGACCACAGGGGTGTGGTGGTCTTCTGCCCCGCCCTGGGGGGCTTCCGCCCTGACCACAAAATATAACTTAATTCACACCATATTTCTGATATTATCGATCAATCTTATCAGATTAACTTTGATCGTTCATTTTTATTTTATTTCCGTGAGTGCAGTACACCTGCAAAGCGTTAGCACTCGTTAGCTTGTCATTAGCGTTTTCATTCGAACCTATCGCTGTTTTCTTTTCTCCTCTCCCTCGCTCCAGTTTTTCACAAGTTCATCAAACAACCGCAGTAAGAATTTTCATCAAGCACGGTGAGTAATGGCTTCTCCTATCATTGTTTCTTGCACCTCTTGCCACATGTACAGTTTATCTATCTCTGTCGCTGATGAGGGATTCACATGTGATAAATGTAGGGAAATAGTTAGGCTGACAGAGAAGATTTCAGAATTAGAGACACGCATCCAAACTTTAATTGAGGACAGTAAAAATGTTAGGGCTCTAGATACGGCTTTGGATGCGTCTAGCTCAGGGATTCCTGTACATTGTTCGGTTCCGGAAACAGAGCCCCAGCAGCAGGGCAACTGGGTGACGGTGAGGCAGCGTAGTCGTGGGTCAAAACACCGCTCTTCTGTTCCGATCAAAACATTAAACAGGTTCTCCCCACTCAGTGATGCACCCACTGAGAAACCTGATGAAAGTGCTCTAGTTATTGGTGATTCTATTGTACGGAACGTGAATATAGAGACACCAGCCACCATAGTCAAATGTTTACCGGGAGCCAGAGCGCCTGACATCTTGGCAAATTTAAAAGTGCTGGCTAATGCTAAACGTAAATACAGTAAGATTGTTATTCATGCCAGCGCTAATGATGTTCGACTTCGCCAGTCGGAGATCACTAAAAATAACATTAAAGAGGTGTGTGAACTTGCAAGCACGATGTCAGACACTGTAATATGCTCTGGTCCCCTCCCTGCTTACCGTGGTGATGAGATGCATAGCAGATTGTCATCACTCAATGGCTGGATGTCTAAGTGGTGCCCACAGAATAACATAGGTTTCATAGACAATTGGACGAGCTTTTGGGGCAGACCTGACCTGTTTAAAAGAGATGGTCTTCATCCCTCATGGGGTGGCGCCACTCTTCTCTCTAGAAATATGGCAAATAGTCTTAGTGTTTATACTTGACTAACTGGGGCCCAGGTCAGGAAGCAGACAGACTGGCTAAACCGACCGTCTGCTAGCTGCCTCCCGTCACAGAGGTCAGTTAATTCTCAGCACATAGAGACTCTTTCACCTAGATATCACACTATAGAGACTGTGTCTGTTCCCCGAACTAGAAAATACAAAAAACATCCAAACCAAGTTAAGATTAACAATTTAATTGAGGTTCAACAAATAAAAAACAGAAGCAATATGGATAAACAAATGATAAAGCTTGGCTTATTGAATATCAGATCCCTTTCTACGAAAACACTTTTTGTAAATAATATGATCACTGATCATAATATAGATGTACTCTGTTTGACAGAAACCTGGCTAAAACCTGATGATTACATTATTTTAAATGAGTCCACCCCCAAGATTACTGTTATAAACATGAGCCACGTCTAAAAGGCAAAGGTGGAGGTGTTGCTTCAATTTATAACAACGTTTTCAGGATTTCTCAGAGGGCAGGCTACAAGTATAACTCGTTTGAAGTAATGGTACTTCATATAACATTATCCAAAGAAACAAATGTTAATGATAAATCCCCTGTTATGTTTGTACTGGCTACTGTATACAGGCCACCAGGGCACCATACAGACTTTATTAAAGAGTTTGGTGATTTTACATCCGAGTTAGTTCTGGCTGCAGATAAAGTTTTAATAGTTGGTGATTTTAATATCCATGTTGATAATGAAAACGATGCATTGGGATCAGCATTTATAGACATTCTGAACTCTATTGGTGTTAGACAACACGTTTCAGGACCTACTCATTGTCGAAATCATACTCTAGATTTAATACTGTCACATGGAATTGATGTTGATGGTGTTGAAATTATTCATCCAAGTGATGATATCTCAGATCATTATTTAGTTCTTTGCAAAATTCATATAGCCAAAATTGTAAATTCTACTTCTTGTTACAAGTATGGAAGAACCATCACTTCTAACACAAAAGACTGCTTTTTAAGTTATCTTCCTGATGTATCCAAATTCCTTAGCATATCCAAAACCTCAGAACAACTTGATGATGTAACAGAAACTATGGACTCTCTCTTTTCTAGCACTTTAAATAAAGTTGCTCCTTTACGCTTAAGGAAGGTTAAGGAAAACAGTTTGACACCATGGTATAATGAGCATACTCGCACCCTAAAGAGAGCAGCCCGAAAAATGGAGCGCAGCTGGAGGAAAACAAAACTAGAGGTATTTCGTATTGCTTGGCGGGAAAGTAACATATCCTACAGAAAAGCATTAAAAACTGCTAGATCCGATTACTTTTCTTCTCTTTTAGAAGAAAACAAACATAACCCCAGGTATTTATTCAATACAGTGGCTAAATTAACGAAAAATAAAGCCTCAACAAGTGTTGACATTTCCCAACACCACAGCAGTAATGACTTTATGAACTACTTTACTTCTAAAATCGATAATATTAGAGATAAAATTGCAACCATTCAGCCGTCAGCTACAGTATCACATCAGACAGTGCACTATAGACCCCCTGAGGAACAGTTCCACTCATTCTCTACCATAGGAGAGGAAGAATTGTATAAACTTGTTAAATCATCTAAACCAACAACATGTATGTTAGACCCTATACCATCTAAGCTCCTGAAAGAGGTGCTTCCAGAAGTCATAGATCCTCTTCTGACTATTATTAATTCCTCATTGTCATTAGGACATGTCCCCAAAACCTTCAAACTGGCTGTTATTAAGCCTCTCATAAAAAAACCACAACTTGACCCCAAAGAACTAGTTAATTATAGACCAATCTCGAATCTCCCTTTTCTGTCCACGATACTAGAAAAGGTGGTATCCACACAATTATATTCCTTCTTAGAGAAAAATGGTATATGTGAGGATTTCCAGTCAGGATTTAGAACGTATCATAGTACTGAGACTGCTCTTCTTAGAGTTACAAATGATCTGCTCTTATCATCTGATCGTGGGTGTATCTTTCTATTAGTTTTATTGGATCTTAGTGCTGCGTTTGACACAATTGACCACAACATTCTTCTGCATAGACTTGAATACTTTGTTGGCATCAGTGGAAGTGCATTAGCATGGTTTAAATCGTACTTATATGACCGCCATCAGTTCGTAGCAGTGAATGAAGATGTATCCTATCGATCACAAGTGCAGTATGGAGTACCTCAAGGCTCAGTACTAGGGCCGCTACTCTTCACGCTTTATATGTTACCCTTGGGAGATATCATCAGGAAACATGGTGTTAGCTTTCACTGTTATGCTGATGATACTCAGCTCTATATTTCTTCGCAGCCCGGTGAAACACACCAATTTGAAAAAATAATGGATTGCATAGTCGATATAAAAAACTGGATGACGAGTAATTTCTTACTGCTAAATTCTGAAAAAAAACAGAGGTGTTAATTATAGGACCTAAAAACTCTGCTTGTAATAACCTAGAACACTGTCTAAGACTTGATGGTTGCTCTGTCAATTCTTCGTCATCAGTTAGGAACCTAGGTGTGCTATTTGATCGCAATCTTTCCTTAGAAAGCCACGTTTCTAGCATTTGTAAAACTGCATTTTTCCATCTCAAAAATATATCTAAATTACGGCCTATGCTCTCAATGTCAAATGCAGAAATGTTAATCCATGCATTTATGACCTCAAGGTTAGATTATTGTAATGCTTTATTGGGTTGTTGTTCTGCACGCTTAGTAAACAAACTACAGCTAGTCCAAAATGCAGCAGCAAGAGTTCTTACTAGAACCAGGAAGTATGACCATATTAGCCCGGTCCTGTCAACACTGCACTGGCTCCCTATCAAGCATCGCATAGATTTTAAAATATTGCTTATTACTTATAAAGCCCTGAATGGTTTAGCACCTCAGTATTTGAATGAGCTCCTTTTACATTATAATCCTCTACGTCCGCTACATTCTAAAAACTCAGGCAATTTGATAATACCTAGAATATCAAAATCAACTGCAGGCGGCAGATCCTTTTCCTATTTGGCGCCCAAACTCTGGAATAACCTACCTAACATTGTTCGGGAGGCAGACACACTCTTGCAGTTTAAATCTAGATTAAAGACCCATCTCTTTAACCTGGCATACACATAACATACTAATATGCTTTTATTATCCAAATCCGTTAAAGGATTTTTAGGCTGCATTAATTAGGTAAACCGGAACCGGAAACACTTCCCATAACAACCTATGTACTTGCTACATCATTAGAAGAATGGCATCTACGCTAATATTTGTCTGTTTCTCTCTTGTTCCGAGGTCACCGTGGCCACCAGATCCAGTCTGTGTCCAGATCAGAGGGTCACTGCAGTCACCCGGATCCAGTACGTATCCAGACCAGATGCTGGATCAGCACCTAGAAAGGACCTCTACATCCCTGAAATACAGCGGAGACCAGGACAACTAGAGCCCCAGATACAGATCCCCTGTAAAGACCTTGTCTCAGAGGAGCACCAGGACAAGACCACAGGAAACAGATGATTCTTCTGCACAATCTGACTTTGCTGCAGCCTGGAATTGAACTACTGGTTTCGTCTGGTCAGAGGAGAACTGGCCCCCCAACTGAGCCTGGTTTCTCCCAAGGTTTTTTTCTCCATTCTGTCACCGATGGAGTTTCGGTTCCTTGCCGCTGTCGCCTCTGGCTTGCTTAGTTGGGGACACTTCATCTACAGCGATATCGTTGACTTGATTGCAAATAAATGCACAGACACTATTTAACTGAACAGAGATGACATAACTGAATCCAATGATGAACTGCCTTTAACTATCATTTTTGCATTATTGACACTGTTTTCCTAATGAATGTTGTTCAGTTGCTTTGACGCAATGTATTTTGTTTAAAGCGCTATATAAATAAAGGTGACATTGACATTGACATTGACCACACGGTTGTGGTGGTCTTCTGCTCCGCCCTGGGGGGGCTTCCGCCCTGATCACACGTTTGTGGTGGTCTTCTGTTCCGCCCTGGTGGGCACCACGTGATGTCCTTATGGACTTATGTTTTGTGTTTCTTGTTTTCTGCCTGTTCCCCTCTGTGAGCCTGGCCATCCGTCCCTCCCCCTGAACCTCCTCCGGTCCTCCTCCCTCCTGGTCTCTCTGTTTTGTGTCTACACTTCTGGTATCTGTTCCCCATGATTTTTTTTCTGGCCCTCTGTCCCTCCCCCTGAGTCTCCACCTGTCCGCCTCCCTCCTTGTCTCTGTGTTGTGTCTTGTCGTGGAGCGTCTGGGAGCCGCTCCGTAGAGGGGGGGTATTGTCACAGTGTCTGGGTTGTGTTCCCTGGGTGTCCACTAGATGTCCTCTTTTCCCACGGTGTCTTTCACTTCATTAATCACATTCCTCACGTCCCTGCTTAATTATTGCACCCAGCTGTCACTAATTACCTATCATCACACCCTGTCAGTTTCCCATTAGCGCTTGTCTCTCCTTGTGTATATAACCCGGTCTGTCTTAGTATGTGTCACGGAGTCGTTGTTTATTCATGTCCGTCAGTTCGTGCCCTTGCCTTGTCTTCTTGTTTAGTTTATGTTTTGTTTGGATATTCTGGTTTTGACCCTGCCTGGACTGTTTACCCCTGTGGATTACCCTTTAATAAATGACTTACCTGCTATTGGTTCTATCTCCGTGCCTCATTGGATCCCTGCCGTGACAAACAGTCGCTGGCCAGCTATCTGTCCTTGGAAGCAGCATCATCCCTGAAGGTTCCAGTGTTACCCAAGCCCTTAATATCCACTTTGGCTTTGGTGGGTAAGGCTTACACGGCAGTCTTGTAGGCATACCAGGCTGACCTGATAAAGGACCTGGGTAACAAGGATGGCTATTAGGAAATACAAGATGTCCACCAGGCCAATGATCTGTCCCTCAGAGCCACCAAGGAAATGGTCAAAGCTAATGGTGGCCTCGGAGAGACACTTATAGCTGAACCTGTCCGACATGAAAGAGAAGGACAGAATCTTCCACCTTTTCGGGGCGTTTTTCGTGCGATGCAGTACGCTCTGTTGTCAAGAGGTGGGGAAGAGCGGAGGATATCTCATCATATGGTGCTCATCTCTCCTCAGTGTCAGATCGGATTGTTCCTGCCAGGTTTTCGCTTCAGGGCACCAAATTGGCCGCTCATATTACACCAGAAACCATAAGAGACTGGTAACCTTAGTAGACTTTCTGGCAGCTTGGAGACTTTTGCTAAATGTCTCACAATGGACCCTGCAAACTGTATCCAGTTTGGCTTGTACTCCTCCTATCCACGGGGTTATCCCCACTCTAGTGGGTCCGGAGCATGCTCTGGTAATGGGACAAGAAGTATACACAGTCTTGAGGAAGGAGACCATAGAACTCGTTCATCTTCTTGAGAGAGAGTCCAGCTTATACAACCTCCGGTTTATACAACCTCAGACATACTTTGTCATTCCAAAGAAGGATGGGGGGTTACATCCGATTATAGATCTGTGCCATTTGAACCATTCTGTCAAATCGTTCAAGTTGTTGACGTTCAATCAGATTGTGACTCAAATCAGGTCAGAGGACTGGTTTGTTACCATATATCTAAAGGATATATACTTCCATGTTTTCATCCTTACCAAACACAGGAAGGTCCTGAGGTTCACTTTTGGGGGCAAAGCTTACCAATAATGCTTTCTTTCTTCCGGCCTAGCACTATCACTACACACTTTCACCAAGTGTATGCATCCCGCTCTGGCTCCTCTCCTAGACTCCAGGGCACCTGCCTTCTAAGTTATATAAATTATTGGTTGATTCTGGCTCAATCAGAGCATGTGGAGGTTTTGTTGTCATCTTCGCTTATATGAAAGAGATGAAGTTAAGGCTATACACCAAGAAGAGTGTGCTTTCTCCAGTTCAGAGAACCATTTATCTTGGAATGGTGTGGGATGCGATGACGATGCAGGCACATTTGTCTCCTGCTCATGTCAATTCGATTCTTGCAGCCATGAACAATATCAGACTAGTCCAGTCACTCAATGTGAAACAGTTTCAGAGACTAGTGGGTCTGATGGCAGCTGCATCCAGAGTCATTCCTTTTGGCCTGCTGTACTCGAGACCCTTGCAGTGGTGGCTCAGGACCAAAGGGTTTTCCCAGAGGGGCAACCAATTTCACTTGATCAAGATCACGCAGAGATGCCTTCATGCCTTAGCCATGTGGAAGAAGACTTGGTTCTGTCATGTGCTAGGAGCTCTTTGTCATCATGTAATGCTTATGTCAGATGCTTACATCACAGGCTGGGGAGTGGTCAAGAGTGGCCAATCTGCCCAAGTTCTGTGGGTAGGTCTCTATCTCACGTGGCACATGAATCAGACATAGTTGGTAATGGTGATACCAAATTTATTGTATTTCAGGTGATGGACTGTGTTTCAGTTCTGTTCACGCACTGCTTTGTAGGTTTAGCAAGGAAAAAAATTAATTTACCTTGCATTCGATGATTGTTAAAAGTTGCTCTAATGTGCTGATTGGTTAAAGCATCACTCACAGATTTTCTGATATGCGGGAAAGTTGATCTCTGATTGGTGCAGTTTGATTTCATCCCTCAAACGCTGATCAAGGTGAAACATGCTAAACACTTTAAACACAAACATATGGCTCTGATAAACCTGGATCATTGATTTTAATAAGATATCAACATACTGGATGTTTTCTGAGAGACAGATTGTTATTATTACCCATATTTGGTGATGTTAGTTTGCCTCACCCTGAAATTTTAGCAATTCTTGAGTAATGAAGGGTGAGAAGTATCCAAATATCTTCAAGTGTATGGTTAAATACAGGCAATGAGTAGGTTGAGTTTAGAGTAAATGAACAGACCTCCCACACTCTTACACATACAAGTCTTGTTTGTGTTCAAATGCTACAATTTAAAGTAATAGTTCACCACAAATGAGAATGTGCTTCCTAAAATATCCTTTTTGGAGGTGGACTGTCAACATTCTGCTAAACATCAGTTTTTTTCTATTCAACATAAGATTCATGCTAATTTCTGGATGAGTTGTTTCTTTAAAAACTCTCTTGTGCCTGTCTGCGTTAGAGCCCTTCATATGATCTGTGCCTCAGTCTGTGGAAGTCAGAGCCCATCTTGATAAGATCAGAGTGGGTCTACTGTGTTTTTTTTGCTTTTTGTCTGGGGTTAGTGGTGAACTGGTTGTGGTTAGCAGTGAGTCTTGGGGTTATCAGCAGAGCACACAAGTCCTCTCGGTTACCTGGGAAACCATGTTAATTGGAGTAAATGAGGGTTGTGAGTCATTGTGGGACTGCTTTACACCCATAAGATGCTCTATCAGTCTGACATTATACATCTGAGGGTCTTTTTCCTTATCATCATCTTGGACATCCTTATTTGTCATTACAGCCTAAAACAGGAGAAACTCTAATAGCAGTTCTGAATGTTTACAAAATACTCCAGCCTGTTCAGTTCATTATGTCATTTCCTTGATTATTTCTTGAACTTGATTATTATCATAAGTTTGATTTGCTTTATGTAAACAGCCATTACAAAGCATAATCAATAGTTATGAACACAGCATCAACCATCTTGCAAGTCACAATGACTGATAGTCGAAAACAAATGCATGATTGTTATAGAATTATAAGTTGATGTATTTGGCCAAACAGGTGTTTGGACTGATTGATGTAATGGGTGCCATCTGTGAACTGCTGACTGTTGCCTTGAGCAGCCGTATCCTGTGAAGGCCTCATCACGCAGGGATATATTTATCTCATCAGCTTCTGTTAATGTGCGTGTGAAAGAAGACGCTGTTTTTAGAACATGTACTGGATGCTTTAATCATTATAGCAGAAACAAGAACTCACTGACGCAATTGTTTGCATGTTTGATTTTCATTCTATCACGTGCAAACACGCAAGTGAAGTAGAAGAACCACAAATACCATGAGTGTAACTAGAAAAAAAGAGGTCAGATGCTAAAATTAAATAAATTAAACTACAGATATAGATTGGTTCACTACCCATGAAAACAAACATCTGTGATGTTGTGCACTTAGATACACACCTGCATTAAAAAAATCACTTAGGAGATTTATTGAATGTTTCTCTCTAAGTAGAAATGAGAACTAATGGAGAAAATGGAGACTTTCACATCTCAGATTTTTCTCCTGGTGAAAATAGCCAAGTAACCATGTCTTCTCTACTTCAAAGATTTATTAAGTTAAGTGTATTTTTTAGATGATATAGCACTTTAAAGAGGTTTTAGAAGTGATAAAGGATTTTTTTCTCCATGCACTGAATGGATTGTGTGTGTTTGTATGTTGCAGGTGATTGACTGGATAGAGAATCACGGAGAGGCTTTCCTTAGTAAACACACAGGTGTGGGCAAATCCCTACACAGAGCCAGAGCCCTGCAGAAACGCCACGATGACTTTGAGGAGGTGGCACAGGTGAGACAACAGCCGCATCAGATCAGATTTATCCAAGCCAGATCTAGCCAAGGCACTCATCCACTGCCAGTCAGACTAATAAACACCATTCTTATCTAAACCACTTATTTTCATATCGAGACATTCACTTAGACCCCCCCCCCAAAACAACTAAATGAACAGTTTCTCAGGAGATGTGTTCAGTATCAGGTTCGGTACCACAGCAGCACATCCAATAAACAGGTTTAAAAAAGGATCTTCAAATTATTTCATTGTCTGTTGTCAATAGTAGTGATACTCCAAAATGATTTTAATAGAAACACTGAAACTGAAATTAAAGTTTTACACCCACAAACTAATCAGTGCTGACGCGTAACACACAGACTTCACCCACAAAGTGCAAAACCCAGAGATCACGGTTTACCAACCCTGACAGTACCCCCCCCCCCAAGAACGCCTCCTGGAGTTCCCAGAAGGGCCTACCTGCTGATTGTAATCATCAATAAGGGAGTGATCCAGTATGTCCCTAGCAGGTACCCAACTCCTCTCCTCCGGACCGTAACCTTCCCAGTCCACCAAGTACTGGAATCCTCGTCCCCTCCGTCTCGAGTCCAGAATACGATTAACCGAATAGGTTGGTTCCCTATCTACGAGACGCGGCGGCGGGGGAACCGTGGTAGGCGGATTAATACGTGTATAAAAAACGGGTTTAATTTTGGACACATGGAAGGCGGGATGTATTCTCCTGTACGCTGGAGGTAGTTTGAGGCGGACTGTCACTGGACTAATGATCTTGGTGACAGTAAACGGGCCAATGAATTTGGGAGCTAATTTGTTAGAAATGGAACGGAGAGGAATATTGTTAGTAGAAAGCCACACTTTTTGACCCACAATGTAAATGGGAGGCTTTGACCGGTGGCAATCGGCCTTGGCCTTAGTGCGCTCCCTCATCCGGAGCAGAGTCTCGCAGAGTCTCGCAGGCTCTGGTCCAGGTGCGGTGGCACCTCTGGACAAATGCGTGAGCGGAGGGGACTGCGACTTCAGATTCCAGACTAGGAAAAGCTGGTTCCTGGTAACCTACGCTGCACTGAAACGGAGAGAGGCCCGTGGCTGACACTGGTAACGAATTGTGAGCGTACTCCACCATAGAGAGTTGTTGGCTCCAGGAAGAAGGATTCTTGGAGACCAAACATCGCAACGTTCTCTCTAAATCTTGGTTGGCCCGCTCAGACTGCCCGTTACTCTGGGGATGATAACCCGAAGACAGCCTAACCGTCGCTCCTAGCAATTTACAAAATTCCTTCCAAATTTGGATATGAATTGGGATCCCCTGTCAGAAACCACATCTACCGGGAGGCCATGTAACCGAAATACGTGATCTAGGACAGTCACCGCTGTCTCCTTGGCTGTAGGTAATTTGGGCAAGGGAATGAAATGTGCCGCCTTCAAGAACGACCAATCAAAACGACCATGCCATTAGAGGGCGGGAGGTCGGTAACAAAATCTAGTGCGATATGTGACCAGGGTCTCGAAGGGACAGACAGCAGTTGAAGAAGCCCATCATGGCGCAAACTGAGCAAGCCAAAACAAAATCGTGGACGTCACAAGCCATAAATGGCCACCAGAATCATTGTTTAACTAACTCCTTGGTTCGGCTTATCCCTGGATGACAAGCAACATTAAAGCAGTGACCCCACTGAATAACTTCGGACTGTAACTCTTCCTGCGGAGTGATCAAAAAGACGTGATAAAGAATCGGGTTTGACATTTTTGGAACCCGGGCGGTACGACAGAGTAAAATCAAAACGACCAAAAAAAAGTGCCCACCGAGCCTGCCTGGAATTGAGTTTTTTGGCAGTTCTAATGTACTCTAAATTCTTGTGATCGGTCCAAACAATGAAAGGTACCCCTGACCCTTCCAACCAGTGATGCCACTCCTCTAAAGCTAATTTGACGGCCAACAATTCTCTGTTACCAATGTCATAATTGCATTCAGCAGGAGATAAACGATGTGAGAAAAACGCGCAGGGATGCATCTTATCTTCCGAGGCAGCACATTGGGAAAGAACTGCTCCTACCACCACCTCTGTTGCGTCGACCTCCATCACGAACTGCCGTGTGGGATCAGGAGCTACAAGGATGGGAGCCTCAAGTGGCTCTTGAGGTTGGTAAATGCAGTTTCGGCTGCATCCGACCACCTGAACGGAGTACTGGGGGAGGTCAAGGCCGTCAGAGGTGAGACTAGTTGGCTGAAATTATGAATGAAACGTCGATAAAAATTGGCGAACCCCAGAAACCGCTGTAGGGCCTTACGGGAATCTGGAGGTGGCCAATCTATCACAGCCTTAACCATGTCAGGATCCATACGTATTCCCTCGGACGAGACGATATACCCTAGGAAGGGGACAGACTGTGCATGGAATACGCATTTCTCCGCCTTGACAAAAAGCCCATTCTCGAGTAACCTCTGGAGCACTCGTCTGCCGTGTTGAACAAGTTCCTGGAGAGATGAAGAAAAAATCTGTATTTCATCCAGGTAAACATATATAAACTGATCTACCATGTCTCTCAACACGTCATTAACGAGTGCTTGGAAAACCCTTAGCGAGTTGGAGAGCCCGAACGGCATCACCAAATATTCAAAGTGCCCTCTAGGGGTGTTAAAGGTGGTTTTCCATTCATCCCCCTTCCTGATGCGGACCAAATGATAAGCGTTACGTAAATCCAATTTTGTGAATACGGATGCTCCCTGTAACCTCTCGAAAGCTGAAGACATCAACGGTAACGGATAGGTGTTCTTTATCATGATGTCAATACAAGGTCGCAGAGAACCATCCTTCTTACCCACGAAAAAGAATCCCGCCCCCGCTGGAGAAGGGGAAGGGCGGATGAACCTCGATGCCAAGGAATCAGAAATGTATTTCTCCATGGCCTCCCTCTCCGGAATAAAAAGGGAGTAAAGCTTGCCTTTAGGCGGAGACTTACCTGGCACTAAATCTATAGCACAGTCATAGGAGGAAGAGAAGCAGCACGGGACTTACTGAACAGCTCCTTCAGGTCCAAGTACTCTGTGGGCACGTTTGATAACACCATGGGCTCTTTCTGAAAGACAGAAACAGGCACAACAGGACAAGCAGAAACCAGACAAGACTCATGACAACTTTCACTCCACAAGGTGACTGTGTTGGAACCCCAATCCACTCGTGGATTATGTTTGATTAACCAGGGGTGACCTAAAACAATGGGAGCTACAGGGGAGTCCATGAGGTAAAAAAAATATGGTTTCACTGTGATTGCCTGAGGTAAGCAGAGTTATGGGTTCAGTGTAGTGGGTGACGTGGGGCAGTTCCTGGCCATTGAGTGCGGTGACATGGATGGGATGAGACACAGGAAGGACTGGAAGGTTCAAGTGATGTGCAAGGAGAGAGTCAATGAAATTACCTTCGGCCCCAGAGTCCAGAAGGGCGTGACAGTCATGAGTGTGGTTCTCCCTCCACAGTTTCACCGGAAGGAGAGTAGATGATGTGGTTGAGGACTTCCCGGCGGAGATCCCACCCGATAGTAGCCTCAAACTTACTACCGGGCTGGCTCTTTTAACAGGGCAGGAATGGATGGAATGCTCCGAGCCACCGCAATATAAGCATAGTCCTTGGGACCTCCGCCGCTCTCTCTCCCTCCGGGAAAGCCGAGCTCTACCCACCTGCATGGGTTCGTGATCGTCGACGGGACCAACCATGTTCTCTCAACTCCAGCGGCCCCTTTCTAGAGAGACATAATGGCGTGTAGGACTGACTTGTATACCCAGGCGGTTAATCCGAGCGTCCACCCGGAGTGCCAGGTCGATTAGGCCGTTGAACATTGGGGGCAGCTCGAGGAGGTAGATCTCCTTCTGAACACGGTCGGCCAGCCCATGCAGGAATCGATCCCACTGCGCCGCCTCGTTCCACTGGCACGCGGCCGCCAGGGTGCGGAACTGAATGGAATAGTCCGCCACCAATGATTCTCCTTGTTTGAGATCCGAGAGCTGGTGAGCGGCATCCCTGCCGGCCGCGGCTCGATCGAACACCCGTTTCATCTCTTCAGAGAGGGCGTGGAACGAGACGCAACACGGATGTTGATTCTCCCACACAGCCGTTCCCCATAAGGCGGCCCTGAGAGAGTAGGGTAAGAGCAAACGCAACCTTGGACTCCTCTGTCACGAAGGTGCGGGGCTGCAATGCAAAAAATGCATGGAACATTTGTTAAGGAAAGTCTTGCAAATGTTTGGCTCACTGGAGTAACTCTCTGGCGCCGGAAGTCGCGGCTCTGGCCGGAAGTGGTCCTGGGAGGTCTCCCGGGTGACGGGCGGCGCAGGCAGTGCGGTGGGCGCAGAGGGAGAGGTGAGTTGATGAATCCGCTGGGTGAGCTCGGACACCTGTGTCACCAGCGCTTAGATCGCGCGTCCGGTGTTCACGATGCTCTCCTGCTGCTGATCCATGCGGTTGACGCTGTGGTGAATGAATTCAGATGGTGAAGTGGTGCAAGCTGCTTCCATGTTTGGGTGAGAGCGTTCTGTAACGACTGGGTGAAGGAGTGGCAGGAAGCAAGTGCGAGATTAAAGATATTTAATGAAGATAATGATACAGACAGTACTTGAGACAAAAACAACGCTGGGAGGAATGCACAGTCCAAGATGGTGGTGATGAATGACGAATCCGGAAGGCGGAGGTGAGTAGGCAGCAGGAGAGGGTGACACAGGAACTGCGGGGATGCGAGCCGAAGGTAAGTGGTGTTGCTGGGTGGTGGGTTGCGTAGAGTGGACGGGGTTCCGGGGAGAGACGGACATCCAACGCAGAAACACACAAGAAAGCAAAGTATAGGTCATAAACATGAAACAACGCTCTCACGAACACAAGGCGCTAGACAAGCCAATATATAGGGATGAGTAATAAGTGACAGCTGTTGCTGATGACAATTAACGGAGACGCCCACAAACTAATCAGTGCTGACGCGTAACACACAGACTTCACCCACAAAGTGCAAAACCATGAGATCACGGTTTTCCAACCGTGACAAATACACATTATGAAGACATTAAATATTATCTTGAGATTTCATTAACATTAAATTGTAAGATACTATTACTATTTTTATACCTCAAAATTTTGTGTAGACTGTGCTTCCCCAGACATGCCACCACTGATTGTGAGACTAGTTCTCATTGTACAAACATGACTTTATTTCCATGTGTGCTGATAAAACAGAACTTACAGAAGTGGCTCATGCCATTTTTTGTGTGCAAGGTCCATATGGCCATTGGCTATGCTGTTTGAGCCTGAGACTATACCAATTGACTGTCAGAATGTTTTTATGCAGAGCGCAGTTCACAAACGAAAACTCAGATTAACATGGAAGAGATGTGATTTATCACTTATCATGATGTGCCTAGTTTGGTCACAGTCTAACAGTACAATTAGAATCAGATGCTGACAAATGTAGGACTGAGTCTTGAGTGTCCCACTAGCACACATCTGCTGTGTCTTCTTTGCCATGCAAATACACGTTTCTATCATGAGCATTTCCCATTCTGCCCAAATCTCAAATAAGAAGAAGATATAAGTGTAAACATTCACAGTAGTATATGTTTTGTTATTGTAAACTCATTTTAAGAGAGAGTTGTGTGGTAATATTGGTCTCTTTTTTGGGTTTGGCAGTGGGATGTGTCTTTTGTTTTCAGGCTGTTGTTTCTACATTGCACACAAGACAAAGGCCAAATAAACATGATTGAATTTTATTGGAGAACCGCCACATACCTCCCTAATACTGCATTGTTGAACAAAGAAAGACTACTGGACTGTATATGTTGAGACTGTTTTTTGATGGCAAATACAGCAGCTTCAATGCATTAGGCACAATAAAAATAGCCGTAATTCAGTTATTCATTATTTTGCACCACTCACTGACCCTAAGAATTACAAATGCTGTTTTTGCTGCTGTAAAATTAAGACTTCTGTATGTAAATAATCTCTATTATTTTTTGGATAACCTCTGCATTCCAGTGTTGTTTGTACTGTTTCGCAACAGTTGAGTTGCCAAAGTCAAAATCGCATTCATTTTTAGCCTTTCAAGACAGACTTACAATAAGCTCTGACATTAAGTGATGAAATACACTACCGATCAAAAGTTTAGTTTGAGGTCAGTACATTTATTTATTTATTTCTATAAATGAAAGCATTTATTCAATAAGGATGCATTAAATTGATCAGAAGTGACAGTGCAGACATTTGTAATGTTACAAAAGATTTCTCAATAATGATAATAATCAGAAATTTTTCTTGAGCATGAAATCAGCATATTAGAATGAAAGAGAATTTGTAGAAAATGACAACTGGTCTCAAAATAGTGTTTTCAGAACTCAAATACGCAAAGAAAACATGTCCATATTCATTTTTTAAACAACACAACACTACATTTTTATCAGAGGCAAATGTCATTTACATTTTCTGCAGAAAATGTATATATAAAAACTTTCATATAAAAACTAGATAAACGTTTAATTGTATCCACACTTCTTGTCATCTTTAATTGGATTAGATCCTGCTGAACTGATATTTTTTAACAAAGTGCTGTTAAATACATTGCACAATATTAATCTGACAACACACAGAGGAGATGAAGATCACTGGACACTAAGCCCTGCCTCTCACATCCAAGTAATTCCCCTGAGATGAATAATCCATAATAGCACGGAAGACAGATCGTGAGTCTCAGTGTCACGAGAAGGGCCCGAGACAATCTGACTCCCATCTAAATAATCATAAGGGATTTGTTTTGGCTCAGCCATTATTGGTAACCAGCGAGACATATGTAGCTTTTGTTATTCTGACATCTACTTATCAGACATATAATATCCAAGAATACACAAGAATATTTGTTCAGACAAATAAAGGAGCTGAGCAGGTTATAAGTTGAAAGGATGAAAAAGATTCACCCTTTTGTAACTCATTTACATAATGTGATATATCCATCCGTAGCCAGGGATGGGCAGTATTTCAAATACATGTATTTAAAATACAAAATACTATTTTGTATTTAAATGCATTTAATATTAATATTTTGTGTAGTTTCAAAATACATAAAATACTTTTTGCCAATCAATCTCTTTATTAGACCACTGATTTCCTGTATCAATAAGTATCCAAAAATACTAAAAACAAACAATTACTAAGATTAAATGTATTTAAATACAAAATACATTTGACTTTTTCCAAAGGTATTTAAATACAAAATACAAAATAGTATTTCAAATACATGTATTTGAAATACTGTCCATCCCTGCAGGAAATCAGCAGTCTAATAAGGAGGATGAACTTATGTATGTTGAAAATTCAAAAGTACTCAGATTAAATGTTTAAATCAAATACATTAGATTTGTTTTCAAAGGTATTTTTATTAGATTATTTTTCAAAATAGTATTTTGCATTTCAAAAACATGCATTTGAAATACTGCCCATCCCTGTCTGTAGCTTAAATACTGCAAATTTGATGATTATTGTCTCCCTATTAAGTCAGACCCAGTTCACATCTGATGTGTGACCGCGAACGACACTGACAAATCTACAGCAATCCAGAGAAATATCCTTAGTCAGGATAGACAGCATATTACATTTTAAACACACAAAAGTTTATGGGGTAACAGTGTAACAGAGATAAAACAGCTCTGATCTGTTATCTTAGCAGGGCTTTATGGACTATCATTTGCCAGTGAAATGGATGATATCTCTCATATTGTAACTGTTTGTTTAATGAAGGATTGAAACCCTCTGGAGCTGTAAATGTGTTCTCATTCTCCACAGTCACAGCAGGTGAATAGACATCTAATTACCTCATGTTAATTAGTCGCTCTCTCCTGACAGCGCTTTACCTTGTGTCTGACAGTGAGGAACAGTTTGGACTGGAGTGAAGATGCTCCTGTCTCAGCAGCCAGTGTGCCGCTATTCTGTTTTGGGCTGTGTTAAGGTGATAATTTGTAATAACTGCTGGTTCTGATTGGGTTCGTGCTGATTGTAATGGGGCGATGTGTGCCAGGATGGGATAACCCACTGCATTGGTTATAAATGGATGTTTAATTTCACATGTGAGGAAAATGTTTCAGGTGATAAGAGTAATTTACAGAGCCTCTAAAGGGACATGTTGGTGGATAAAATACGTGGAGAGAGGAAAAAATATTTGTCAAATCGTTTGTGTTCTCTCACAAAACCAGTTGAGTTCAGACAAACACTTCCAGCTCCATATGTTCACAATGAAGCGGTTTCATTCTGAATTTGGACTAAAGTATAAAGAAATACAGTTTTGGGACATTCTGAAATGCTTAATATGGCTACATGTACTAAAATAGTGACATTGGAGGACCAAATTCAGTACACACCATATTAATAATTAATATTATAACAATATTAATATGAATAACCTTATTAATAATTCTACTAATAAAATATTATTTACAGACAAGCAAAATACGCCAGAAACATGGATGCTAAAATGAACGTTAAGCTTTTTCTCCCCAATAGAAACTGTTATAAAGAAAACACTTAACGTGACTTAGTGGAAGAAGAAAGCAATAAAAAAAAGTCAAAATGTTGTATACGGTTTATTAAGAAATATATACTATATACAGGCAAACAGATGAACCCAGAATATGAATGCAACGCAATGCACTGAACTGCACGTTAAAGTTTTCCTACCATAAAACAATTATAAAGAAAAGGTAATGGACAAAAAAAAAAAAACATCTATTATACAGTTGTTTCCTGTGATGTGCAGCTGTATTTTCAGCATCATTACTCCAGTCTTTAGTGTCACATGATCTTCAGAAATCATAATAATATACTAATTTGCTGCCCAAGAAACATTTCTTGTAATTATCAATGTTGAAAATAGTTGTGATGGTCAGCCTCCTCAGGCTTTTGTGTAAAGGTCTTCTTTTAATTTTTGTTTTGTTTTAGCCTAAGAATATCCTACATTTTAAAAATTAACAAATTGTACATTTTTTTATGTTTTTTTTAATGTTACAATATTAAATCATAATGTTATTGTTGTTTTACTTCCTTCTTTTATCTCATTTTACAATTACATTCATTTCGCAATCCTGACCCCCTGAATTACAGTTACCGCCGCGGCATCGATTAGGCTGGCCACCTACTGTATATATATATATATATATATATATATATATATATATATATTAACCATCACAACTATTTTCAACATTGATAATTACAAGAAATGTTTCTTGGGCAGCAAATTAGTATATTATTATGATTTCTGAAGATCATGTGATCATGCTCAGCTGTGGACGATTTAACAATATTTGATATTAAAGGTTGCCATTTTATACAGGAATTGTTCATTAAAAAAAATCGAATTATATTGTTAGTTCAAATTATATTGTTAACACAATTTCATTTAGAACTTTTTTTACTTATAAACTCCTTGAGAATTTAAATTTAGTTTAATAGTATTTAAATTCAAGTTTTAAAAAAAAGGTTTTAATTGCTTAAATTATTTTTATTAATTAATAATATCTTATCATGTTTATTCTTGTAGAAAATACGTGTGTATTCTTTAGGAAAGAAGGGGAAAAAAGGGACAATCCAAATATTTGTTTTGCTTTACCTATTTATGAAGGCTACAATTATTAAAAAGAAATAAAATAAAAAATAATAAAATAATGTCATTAAAAAATACCATTGGCCTGAGTAATTTTGACAATTATAGAATTGTGACTTTAAAGGTTAGTGATTTAGGAGGTGAAAATACTGTGAAATTACTAATGGCATGGATTTTAGAGCATATAACAACTGAAGGTTTATGAAACATTAGCCAATAAAGCATTTTTTTAAACAACGGAACTTAAACTTGTGAACTAAAATATTATTTCAACCATACAGCATGTGAATAAATAAAATGCATACTTTTCATAACATTTCATTATTCATAAAATGCATAACGTTTCTGGTGTTTGGATTTGTACTTCAATATAATAAGCTCCAAGTTTAAGAATAGCCCTAGACTAGTCTATCTCTCTCTCTCTCTCTCTCTCTCTCTCTCTTAGGGATGGGCGTTTTCCGCAAATATCACATTCGAATATTTGAGCTCACAAAAAACAAATATTCGAATATTTGTTTATTTAAATTCAGAGGTGTCAAGTAACAAAGTACAAATACTTTGTTACATTACTTAAGTATAAATTTTGGGTATCTATACTTGAGTAATTATTTTTCAGCCGACTTTTTACTTCTACTCCTTTCATTTTCACACAACTATCTGTACTTTCTACTCCTTACATTTTAAAAATAGGTTCGTTACTGCTATTTCATTTTGGCTTGTTTTCATTTGTTATCATTAAAAAAAAAATATTACAAAAAAAACTATCCAGATAAATCGCGCCATCCTGATGGAGTGAATTTGATGTGGTTGGATGAGAAGTATAAACATATACCATTCCGACACCCTATTGGTTTGTACACAATCCATCACACCTGCACATGACACAAATCACATCACACTCCAGCAAGGACATAGACAGTTTTGGGTTTGTTTATCAAAAAATATTTCTTAAAAGTAGGGTTGGGTATGGAACCGGTATCTGATCGCCTCAGAGTCAGTCCCCCTAAAATTTCATATGAGACCGGCGTCAGACCGGTCTCATCCCTGTCTTTCAGCGCGTCTTCAATCCACAGACAGCGAGCGGAGCAGCGCATGCGCACTCAAACACGGACAGAGGACACAAGGTGTGTGTTTATCGACAGATTGTTAGAATATCAGTATCTGTGCAGTTCTTTGTTATAAATACAGTTTACAAAAGGTCACGGGACCAGTCGGTTTCTCATCTACTGTAAAGTTTTCGCTCATCACATCACAGCTGTTTCCTCCAGCGAAAATCTAGCCCTTAACACTAACATATGAACGAACACATTCTTTAATTACACTCATTTAAATATACTTAATTTAATCATATGTACTTTATACATATACTACTGTGCAAAAGTCTTTTCAGTTAGTATTTTCACTTGAAAAGAATGGTGTTTGGCCAGTTATTTATATATTTTGCTGTAGTGTGTCAGTATAAAATATCAGTTTACATTTTGCCTTTGTCAGACTGCTTGTGCATTCAAAATCGCACTAGATTATTATTAAAATTAATGGCAAACTAATTCCTACTGACACACTACAGCAAAAGATATAAATAACTGGCTTAAAACCCTTTTTTGGGATGAAAATACTAATGTGCCTAAGACTTTTGCACAGTACTGTATTTTAAAAACGACATTGTTGCTACTTTATAAAGAATGAGCATACAGTAATTCACAGAACTGATTAAAGACAGTGACAGACAGCACTCATCTTAACTAAATATCAGAGTGAGTGACAGAGATACAGTAGAAACATTATGTGTGGTTTTGTATTAAATAATGACCCAGATTGTAAAATACATTTATTAGCCTTAGAGTAAGGGAAGCACAACTTGGGAAATGAGAGCATCCAAGGTGAAAGCTATGAATTTATTTTTAATATCTGTAATGTTCTTTAATATTATACATAGTTTTTTTTTTTTGTGGTTCTTTTTTTTTTTAAGTATCGGTTCAGGTACTGTTTAGGCGCCGGTACCATTTTAAAAGTATCGAAAAGGCACTGGACCCTACTTAAAAGTTATTATTTCTCACTGGCTCATTTACCAAATGGGTGCTTTCTCTTCATCCTCCACAAATTAAGCTACTGTAGGTAGTTCGTTAGCAAGACGTTTGAATAAATTATAATTTGCGATTGACGACATGATTGACAATGTTGTGATAAGTAGGCTATGCCAACTTTGTAACTTGTTTCCCCCCGAAAACTGAACATAGCAGACGTATGTAGCGAATACAGGAAAGTATCAATCAAGAAGGTATCAGGATTGAGTTATTTTTAATTTTTAGTTTTTGATTAATCACTTGGATTAATCATTCATTTTGACAGCACTATAATGTATAATGTTTATTGTAAATAGACAACCATACAAAGGTAAATGTTATTAAGCCTGCCCCTGGGTACACCAATTTTCTTGTCCATTGCCCTCGCAGATTCCTGCATCTAAGCTTGGATGTACATTTACATTCCATCAAAGGTTATTGATTACATGCCTCTGAAGTGTAACTTTTTGCACCATAACAATAATTATATGCAAATAGTCATCATATCTCTAGTTCTTTAATGTATTTGCATTGTACTAAAGTGCGTTCATTTTCAGTGGGTATATATGCAGCTGAAACAGGTAGCCTAGTGTATCCCAAATTTTTCAACATTAACATTTAAAAATAACATTATAGTCATTATGGCCTATGGCCTTTAGAAAAATGTTTTTTTGAGGAGGGGTAGTGCACAATAGGACCCTGTGGTGCAGCCTAAGCTTTTGTTCTTAATGGCATTTTTTTCCTTACATTACTTTTACTTTTATACTTTAAGTAGTTTTTTAAACCAGTACTTTTACACTTTTACTTGAGTAAAAAGCTTGAGTTGACACTTCAACTTCTACAAAAGTCTTTTTAAACCCTATAGTATACTTCTACTTGAGTAATGAATGCCAATAATTTTGACACCACTGTTTAAATTAAGTTTAATGAGACAGACGTTATTTTTCAGCAACATTTATTGTTTCCGTCATTTTTGAACAAGCTTATATACAATAAGCTTGAGCATTGCACATCGTGTTTTGTAGCTGAAAACCTTTAACAATGCGTGCAAACAAACAAAAATACAGATAAAAAAAAAAAAGTGAACAAAGAAAAAACGTAAAGCAGCCTGCAGCAATTAGGCTATTGTACAGAATGCTTACACTTAACTTTGAAACTTTGAAACTGTCAGCAAATCTTTTTTTGTTTTTTTTTCTATTGTTTTACATGTTCTTGTTAATAAATACGGGCATGTAAACTTGATCAGGGGAAAGTCAGCTCCTCAGTCTGTTAACAATAAGGCCGGCTGCGGAGAAAACACACTCTGACGGCACAGACGTTGTCGGGACTCACAAATAACGGTGTGCTAAGCGAATAAGTTTTGTGAAGCGCTTCGTGTTTTCGTTTCACCACTGAATGGGATCCTCATCTGGTGGAATACATGGCGCCAGCAAGAACTGTTCCCACTCGTCTCGGCTGGACTCTCTGTAATCATTGCTGAAGAACTGGCTCAGCCTTTTCCGACGAGTGGGCATTGCATCCTCTTCATCATTAGTGACGGCGGCTGCATCCGCACCACTCGCATCAAGGAAAATGTTCTAATAATGTTCAAAAAAAGTTTTTTTTCTTACTTCTCTCATGTTTTCATCGAGAAACCTGAGATGTTTGTGCCGAGGGTCTAAGGCAGACGGGAGAAGAGGAGTTTTCACTGCATTCTCCAAGTTAGCGGTGTTTATTCGTTGCTTGAGAGATGCTACAACAATGTTCTTGAATTCGGTCACTTTCTGTGGTTCTCCACGGCATATTTGAAGCACTGTAGAAGACCGCAGTTCTTATTCATTAATTGTTTATTTTTTGCTTGCATCCATCTTCAAATATGCCTTGGAGAATCACAGAAAGTGACCGAATTAGGTTTTATTGTGGACTTTTTTTTTCTTCTTTTTTTATGGCAAGCAAAAATATAGCGAAATTCGAATATCATTTTTATTTATCGAATGATTAGAGCAGAACGAATATTCGAATGTTCGACTATCCGTGCACACCCCTACTCTCTCTCTCTCTCTCTCTCTCTCTCTCTCTATTTAACAGCATTAGCTCAATGAAATACGTCTTCCTTCAGGTAGAATGAATGTTTTCCTGCTTGCTAAATGTTGGGCTCATGATCAATAAGTTGTATTCGCCTCAATCTGATTTAGTAAAGTCAAACCGCAGACAGTGAAGCTGCATCACTGAGCGCGAGTCCCGCGCGCTGTGAGGCGGGAACAGAGGATTCCGCTTGGTCTTAAAGCCTTTCTCAAACATCCACGATCATAAATAACAATGATTTTCGTAAAATAATGATTAATTATTAATTGATGATTTGTTATTATTATCATTATGGTCTTGTGAAAATAATAATATGGGCTGCGAGAAAATTATGAATACAAAGAGTAGTGCTGCTGAGTGCAGGCATGTTTCAGCCCAGTAACACACCGTTCGTCACAGCCAAAAAACAGACCGAATTAAGTTCAGATGGAGGGGGTTGGGTTTTTGGGGGTAGTTATGTGTGGCTTGTGGGGTCGAGATAAAGGTGTGAATTGCTCTTTCATATGGACAGTGTCTTATGAGGCTTTCACTTGCTGAACTGGTTTAAATAGGACTGTTGTTTTGGTTATAGACTAAAAAATTATAGTCGTTCATTTGTTATATTCAACTAATCAGAGGTTTATATTAAATATACATAATCAAATCTTAATATATCCCGCGCTCAAGCACATGCATTAAGTTTGCAACAGAGCACACACAGAAGTAGCCTAATAATTGTGGAAAATGAGACATTTTAAATATTTATTAATAAACAAATGTTTTCTTGTCGGCTGCACGATGAAATTCACTGTGCTGGCTTTCTCTGACGAGAGAAATGCAACATTCACAGATTACACAATTAGTTTTCGTTTAAAAAATATTTCAAGCTTTCTGTAGATATATTGTTAATGTGAGAGACCCATAGCCTAGAAATCTAGACGCACCCTAGCGGCAGCAAAATGTATTTCGCAGCCTAGAGTACAGTCTAGCAACTCTCAATACACTTTCTAGCAGCAAAAACCCAGATTGGGTCAGGCCAATCACGTCGTGTATAGAGCAGGCGGGGCGGGCTTAACATATGACGACAGAGGAGTTGCGACGGCTGCCACTTGAAAACAAAGAATGGTGGCTGAAGCTGTCGAACAACGATCTTTTGAATCGGCTTTGGCCGCGACTCTGGAGGACTTGGAGTTAAGTTTCTCTTTAAGAAAAGAGCAAAGAACGGCACTTAAGTCATTTTTAAAAAAGGAAGATGTGTTTGGAGTTTTGCCGACTGGATACAGAAAAAGTTTAATATACCGCTCTGACTACGTCACCTTCTTCGTTGCTCTGATTGGTTGTAGCGCTAACCTATTGCGTGCAGAGGGATTTTGAGAGACAGCCGTTTATCCCGCCCCTCGGAGTAAGCCTCGTCTATGGAGAGTTTCCAGACTAAACAGCTTGATGTAAGTCTGGCTGGCCAGGCTAAGAGACCCCACGATAGTATGTTAATTAAAAAATTATAAATTCATTATCAGGAAAAAATTTAAGTGATGAGACGGCGCCTCCCTGTCATTAATGCACATTAATAATTTTTGCACAAACACTAGAATATGAACGTCGTGGTTTTCACTTATCGAGCGCTCCATCACGAGTACAATTCATGCCAACAGCCCATAATATAACTGCATAATCAGCAAGAATTCATGTTAAACATATTTAGCTTGATCAGAAGGTTACAATGACTGCAAGAGTCGAGCGGGATGTTAAGAGTTTGTCTGTTTCTTTTACTGATTATTTTCGGGTTAAAGCATGATTTAAACGGATTCACACGCAATCGCTTTCGCAATAATGCATTCAAACAAATGTAATCTTACAGTGCTACATTATCAGCATGCTATCGGATTTTGAAATCTTGAAGAAGTTAATCGATCTGTTTAGATAAAATAACTGACAAAGATGTTATTTTTATCACAAACAAAATTTTCACAGCAGAAAGCAGCAATTAAAGATGTAATGCTTACAATGTTATTAGTTTGGGATGTGATATAGGGAAAAAAGTTTACACAAAATAGCTTAAGCCACTTTGAAACTCTCCTGTTATTTTTTATTATTATTATTATTATTTTATATGCTACGTTATGAACATAACATTTCAAACATACTCAAATACTTTATTCACGGAGTGAAGGCGGAGCGTGTTTCTGGTATCAGTGCACGCGGAGGGGAAGTTGTTGCTGCTCACAGACTCTGCTGCGAGTGAGAGAGATGTTTCACCCGACGAAATGAAGACGACCACGGCTGCACAAGCACAGCACATCCGCCAAAAATCAACCTGCAGCAATGCTCGTTGATCGACTCGCCAAGCTTTACTTTTGTAGGTCGCATGGCAGTAAATAATTCGATAATATGACCATGCAGTCAATAAAGATATTTAATAAAAACATTAAAACAAGCAGGGCTGTAAAACAAAACAATAAAAAACGCACGCCAGGTCTACACCGGACACGAGTGGAGCGATCCAACAAAAGACAACAGAACCCAATGATGGATACACTGGACACGATCCCATCAGTGAACTGATGCTCGTTCTGTTTATGACAAAATGTTCTGACACTGCGTTCAGATGATTTGACACTATAGTGTGATGTCATCAAGTTTAGACACACTTCACTGTGGGGCACAGATGGCAACTCTCGCGTCCGGTGTAGACACAGACAGTGACTGCTCTATTTACAAATAAGTTCTATTAAAAAAATAATAATAAATAAATAAATAAAAAATAAATAAGCCAGCGGCATAACGAGATGGAAATATAAACTAGGAAATATATTAAAAGGTCATCCGTCCATGACACTGACTCACTGCTGAGCTGCCAGTTTTAATCTTAACAGCTCTTAAAGCTGAGTGGATGGTTTAGATGCATGATGGGCTAGTATTAAATAAATAAATAAATAAATAAATAAATAAATAAAAATAAAGGTCTGAGGAATGCAAGCATCTCTCTGTAGTTTCAGCTTGTCACGAAGCTCTCTCTATCTTGGAAATGCAACTCCAATATTTACCCGTGTCTCGTTTCTTCTTCGTCCCAAAACCTTCTCAGGTCATTTATTTCACCCATACGTTTGCGCTTCACAGAACGTGCAGGCAAAGCATAATCATGATCCATAACTAAGTTATTGATTGAGGTATAAATACGAATATAAACAATATAAATATAAAATATAATAGTCTCGATCAAGGCTAGCTACTACTTTTTCTTCTTCGTCTCGTCTTTGCTTCTGTTCACCTTTGTATTTGGCGGTTCCGCAGGAAGTTAGATAAACTAGAGGGGTCAAAGTTTATATGACGCCATAGACGGGCGACAAAACGGAAATAAAGAAACGTGCCGTGTCTTCTAATTAAACTATAAATTTCTCCGGATTTTAAAGTTTGTGGAAACTGTCGGGATAATATAAGTACACAACAAAAAAATATATATAACATAGATATAGTGATATCTGCTATTTTTAAAGCAGAAAAATTACATATTGTGCCTTTAAACATGCAACAATTTCTTAATCAGTTTACAGACAAATGTCTTTTTCCCAATAAGTTATGTCAAAATAAAGGACAGGTAATGAATAACAAAAATGCATGTTGTTTTATTAAAGGAATAAATTTATTTATATTTAAAATATAAATTAAAATATAAGCATAATATATGAAAATATTGACATTTTGCATATTAATCCATGTAGCCTACCCCCGTAAAATAGGCTACCACTTTTAATGCTCCGATGCAAAGTAAACCACAATTTCTTTTGAATAATATAATGCATAATTAATATAATATAAATAATACTGCACACCTTTTAAATTTGTCAAATCTAAAATATGGTTTAATACCATGTAGCTTAGAAAATATAAGCACAGACTCATGCACAGGCTTGACATTTATCCTGCTTGAATTCGTTCTAAGAAATGCACATAACTTCATAAGTACCAAACTTTCATCTGTGAATATTAAATATATTAAATATTTTAACTATAGTGTTTTTCTTTCATTTTCCGTGACTGAAGCAGTCAAATGTAACACATCAGCGAGGCAAAACTGACGTCTATTTGTGAAAATGTGCTTTGATACGCTTGTTTGATAACTTCTGGTTAAAGCGCCACTCAGTGGTCAAAAGCTGCAAATGCACTTTACAAACGCCGTGGCGGCGGTACCCGCGGCGGTAAAAAGGGCCTTTTGAATGGCTACTTACTGTATATATATATATATATATATATATATATACATTTCATGTTTATTAGTGTGAAGATGCTTTGAAACAATCTACACTGTCTAGAGTGCTATATAAATGCATGGGACTTTACTAATATTATGTCAGTTTCTAAATGTAAACATAAACGAATGCTCATTGATCGTCTTCTCTCTTCTGGACCAGAACACCTACACTAATGCAGATAAACTCTTGGAAGCGGCCGAGCAGTTGGCCCAGACGGGCGAGTGTGACCCTGAGGAGATCTATAAGGCAGCGCGACACCTGGAGGTCAGGATCCAGGACTTCGTCAGGAGAGTGGAACAAAGAAAACTACTTCTGGACATGTCCGTCTCCTTCCACACACACACTAAAGAGGTAAGACTGACACACATGCCAGGTGGATTACAGAGGAATGCTGGGAGGTTTAGTTGAGCAATGCCAGATGTGCTCGAAGAACACCCTGTTTACCTTTCCAGATGCCAACCAGGCCCTTGTGTGAAATGTTAAATGCTTTTGCCATTATGTAATTCATTATGTGTTTAAGGGACGTTACTGCTGCAGTCAATAGCAGTGATTATTAGTGATTTATTATGCAGTAATTGTGACACCATGTTACATCCATCACCTCATGCTATCTACGTTTGAGAAGGACATAGAGTATGAATATGTTGGAGGGTTAAGTGGCACAATCCATCGTTCTGGAGTGGTTTGGTGCTGTGATTGTTTCATGGAGCTCAAGTGTGATCTATAGTTTTGTTGATGTATGGCGATTGTAAGAATGTGGTTTTCTCACGATTGCCACCGATGTCCTGATATCGCTCTCTCTTTGTATGGAGACTAAGAGTGTGTCCACACTTGTAGTTCCATTGGTTTGGTTCAGCTCATTTGGTCTGGACCAAAAAGGAAAATTATACATTTGATCCTGGTCTGCTTAGCGTTCACATTGGCATTTTTGACAGCGAACCTAAAGTGATACGTTCACAACCTGACTGGTCGGCTTGAATGACCTATATATCGTGACGGAACTCACCGAAAACCCCAGACAGGTGTGTTAGATTTAAAGCGGCGCTGCGGGTGTATGTTGTCAAAGCACCCATTATCCGATTGGCCTGCTCAGCGCCACTTTAATTTGAATGCACCTCATGCCATCTGCTGGACTAAGTGCACTCATTCTTGCATGTACATATGATTTTATTTGCACCACCTGCAAACTCACAAGGAGCTCATAAAAGGCACTTTATCTCATCGTTGTTCCACGTTTTCCCTCTGCTCATTTTGTGTTGTCAAATTATGTCGCATCTTGTCATTACTTCCTGTTTTTGGTTCGTTTAAAAGTATTTGTTCCGCGTTGCATTCATATTTCATTTGAACCGCACCAGAGTTTGTTTGGCAGCTGACCGAGACCCATCTTGTTTGGTGCGCACCAGGGTATGGATGGCAGTTTTCACACTTACTTAAACGAACCGCACAAACTAGTTGGCTTATTTATCATTTGAGTCATTTGTACCAAATTTGTGATATCTTTAAGTGTTTTCTTTCTTATTTTATCAAGCCAGTTTATATTCAGGTCACTCATTAACAGAGTTTCTTTCCCAATCCTCTACATAGCGAGTAAATCACTGGCATATGCGACTAAATCTTCATTCTAGTGACTAAATGATGTCTAATATGAGCCAATGGCTAATAAATTCTCAGATTTTACTCGCCAGTGTGTGAGTTGGAGGCTAAGTATAAGTTTAGCTCAGATATATGTTCACTCGCTGACAGAGCACTTCAGAGTTTCACTCTCCGTCAGGCGATCTGTGTGATTCAGTTCACCTCAATGGATGCACAGCACACCTGTGTTTAATGTACCGTAAACTCTAGTGTTTAAGGTGCACAGATCGCCGTCACTTTCTCTCACACACACGCAGAGACTGGGAGAGAGAGAATTGACGCGCTACATTTAAACAATATTATTTGTTGTATTTTCCTGTCAAAATAGTGGCGTTCCTATGGAAGTATTCAGCTTTTAAGAACAGCTGGGTTTTCTGATAGCGTTAGTGTGTGGAGTTAACCCTCTGGAGTCTGCGCAAACGGCAATCTCATTGGCTGGCGCTCACCTATTATCGTCCGTTTTGATTTCAGCAAATCAGCTCCAGCGAATGCACAAAACCTGATTAATATTCATGAATCTAGCAGCTCATTAATCCTTAGTAATCTTTAGTGTGTTTTATAGTTCTTCTTATTACAATTTGTATCAATATTATCTTATCAGTATTTTTGTTAGTCCCCCCTCCCTTTTTTTTTTACAGAATCACCGAATGACAAAAAAGCACCAACACCATTCCTCTTAAAATGTTCAGTTAAAATGACTAATATGCATTTAAACATGGTTGTCACGTTTACTTCTAATTACTAAAGTTCTAATTATATATCAGTCTGGTGAGTAAACTAAAATATTTACAAGCCAATGGCGATTCAATTGCCAAGGTGTCCGTAGAGGGTTGTTTCCTTTCATGTTTTTTTTAAGTATTTCAGTTAGGCCCCGATAAAAGTAATTTGTCACATTTGGGGGTCGATATACAGCAGTAAAATGAATGACATTAGTGCTGAAAGGGTTATAGTAACACAGACGCAGTCCAAGGTTTGCACTGTAATGTCTATTTGATGGCTATCAGTGCTGTCTTATTTACATAAGAGTGTCACTAAATATCAGACATTTTGAAGACTAAGGAGAGGAAGTGGTCATGGTGAAACATCCAATGTGCTCTGTACAGGACATCCAGACTGTAAAAAAATAAATAATAAAAATAAAACTGTCATGTACAGTCTCAGAGAAATTCAATAAAATATTATTTCCTTATGTGTAGAGGCAGGGTCTCAGGAGACTTTGTAATACATGTGTTATTACCATGTAATAAATCAAATAGCTGTTGTTCTAGTACAGTGATACATATTTAAGACTCAGAGTTGCTCTTTAGCTGCTAACTATGTGGATTTTTCCCAACAGATTTCATTTCACAGCTGCAGTGACTGTGTGTGTGTGTGTGTGTGTGTGTGTGTGTGTGTGTGTGTTTGTGTGCTGAGAGTAAAAAGCACTACATTATGTGAGCTGAGACTAACATTGTTCTTGGCTAAAGGAACATTATCAGAAAGGCTATTCCAGAGTTTGGGAGCCAAATGCGAAAAAGCTCTACCTCCTCTAGTGGACTTTGCTATCCTATGTACTACCAAAAGTCCATCATTGTGTGACCTTAGGGAGCCTGATGGATTGTAGTGAGGTAGAAGACTAGTTAGAAGCTAACCCATTATGGGCCTTACAGTTGAGTAATAATATTGTCTAACTGATACGGAACATAATAGGTAGCCAGTGCAGAGACTGTAGAAGTGGGGTAATATGATCATATTTTCTTGACCTCTAGAACTCTAGCCGTTGGATTTTTTTTTTTTTTTCAAAGATGCAGGACAACCACCTAGCAGTGCATTGCAATAGTCCAGTCTAGAGGTCATGAATCCATGAACTAGCTCTTCTGTATCAGAAACAGGTAACATGTTTCTAAGATGGAAGCATGCTGTTTTTGTAATATGGGAATATGGTTTTCAATAAACAAGTTGCTGTCTAATATAACACCCAGATTTTTGACTGTAGAGGAAGTAACAGTACATCCGTCTAGTTCCAAATTGTAATCTACAAGATTCTGTGTACTGTTTTTAGAGCAATAAGTGGTATCTCTGTCTTGACCGAATTTAGTAGGACAAAATTATTGGTCATCCAATCTTTTACATTTTTAACACACTCTGTTGGCTTAGATAATTAAGAAGTTTTGTCTGGTCTCGTTGAGATATATAGTTGGGTATCATAAGCATAACAGTTTAAACTAATCCAGTATTTACTAATAATATTACCAAGGGGCAACATGTATATTGAAAATAGCAGAGGACATAGGAAAAATCCTTGTGGCACTCCATATTTTACTGGTGATAAATGAAATGACTCCCCATTTAAATAAACAAAGTGGTAGCGATTGGACAGGAAGGATCTAAATCATCTTACTAGTTACTATAAACCACAAGGATGTGTTTGAAACTAATGTAAAGAGAAATAGACTCCTGAAGTGGCATGTAGGCCGTGTTTATTTCTGTAAGGTCTTTGCTGTGTGGTTTTCATTTAATGTAGCCATTGTGTTTAGCCTTATCCTAATGTGGGCGATTTCCTGTATTGTAAAACGTTTCATATGTGTTGCTGTTCAGAGCTCTTGGGTATGATTAATATGAATAATATTCCTGTCTCAAGCCCCTGTTGGGGAAATCATCCATCATGAGTGTCATATCCTCGTGTAGAGCTGTTCTCCGCCTGCAACATGTTAAAGCTAAACATGAGCAGCCTCCTCACTGTAGATTTGGAAAATGCCTTATTCACTATTACAGGCTCTCGTACTGCATCTGGCAGAGCTGATATTTCCACGCCCATAGAGAACATGTAAGGGATTTATATCATTGGAATTCTATAGCATTCCTTATCAGCATTCCTTATCCAAGTCTTTATCAAGTAATCACAAAAGGTCATGGCAATTCATTGTTCAAAGGTGTAAACACTGTAAACAGGGATCTGTGTATATCAAACATGCCTGTGTGACTGATATTCCCTGGTAATGTTCAGAAACTTCATCCACCAACAAGATCTGCTCCGTGACTTCTATTCCTCCACAAGGAAGAGTGAAGATGTGCTTACAGAGACTTTAAATGCAGCTCAAAGATGACATACGTTTTTTGGCAGTGAACCACATTCGTGTGACTGCATCTTTTTGGTGTGTTTGCTGATTCTTGGTTGTTGACACAGAAGTTAGAAAACAAGATGCACACAAATCATCATGACAAAAGTTAACCATTCTCTCCTGCTCATATCTAATGCTGAATTTGTCCATGTTTTCCTATATATATATATATGTTTATATATATATATATATATATATATATATGCATATATATAATTCATTCATTTATTTATTGTTATTTTTTGTTTCTGGTTGCCAACTGAAAAAAATTAAATACAACACACATTGCTGAAATGCGTATGTTCATTTAATTGCATAACCAAATAACACATTGCCTCATGAAATTTTGTATGTTATGGGCATTGTTTGGAATTAAGTATAGGAATGTATTTATTTATTGAATTAATTAATTAATTAATATTATTATTGTTGCTCATCAAAACACCATTTATTTGACTAAAATACAGTAAAAACAGTAATATTGTGAAACATTACTGTCACTGTACTGTTGCTTTGTTGGAGTGTGGAGCATATGGAAGCAAATGGGTAGCAATATTAAATTTGGAATGTAATATGCAAAATGACAATGCAATATGTAAAATGGCAATGCATTTCTGTATTTACATTTACATTTTCCAATACATGTGTGCAACGTTTGGTGCAAAATTTAAATTAATTAAATTGAAGCCATAAACCGAAATGATCAAAACTTACATGGACCAACTGTCTTGTCCATGTTCTCTCACTTGAATCCTCTTGAGTTTTGAGTCTCTGACCTTCTGCAAGCCCCGCCTTGTTCACGCTCGGAATGCATTTTCAATGTGCACATTGAATTTTGCTACATTCATTGCAGGACATTGAATGAAAATGCAATCGTAAGTGTCTTCACTGTGGGTGTTAATGCAATAAAAAAAATAGCATTTGAATGATAATTTTGCCACAGTATTTGCTTGAACATGTTATACATATCTAATCATTTCTGTAATACATTTTCATTTTAATTTTGCAACTTATAAAGCGTTAAAATTAGTATTCATTTTACACATTAAAACTAGTGTATGAAATGGCAAATGAAAATTATGTAATTTAATTTTCATTTTCATTTTGCACCAAACGTGGCACAAATGTATTGGAAAATGTAAATGTAAATACAGAAATGCATTGCCATTTTACATATTGCATTCCAAATTGAATATTGCTACCCATATGCTTCCATAGGAGCAAAGGAGTGAGGAAACTTCAGATAATTTTACCAATTTTTACCCTCTGAGGTGTAAGGGGGTTTTAGGGCCCTGGAGAAGTTTTGTCATGCCCTGATGTGTGTTTTTTTCAGTTGCTTATAAACATCTAAATGGCTAAAGTCTCATATCACTGTAATCAACATAAACTGGGCTATAATCAGAGATGTATAAAGTACTAGAGACCCAGACTTGAGTAAAAGTACAAGTGCTCTATCAAAAAAGTTTTAAGCTTTAAGCACCACACTTAAGTAGAAGTGCTAAAGTATTCAACATTTTTTGTACTTAAGTATTGCAAGTAGTCTATTTTAAAATTTACTACTCAAGTACTGAAAGTAAAAGTACAAGTATTGTGTTATGTAGTTATTAAAGAAAGTAGTCAAAAGTTTGAACATGTTGTTTTTATCGTATCAAATGATTAAAACAGATTAAAGGGTTAGTTCGCCCAATTTGCAAAATTATGTCCTTAATAACTTACCCTCATGTTGTTTCAAACCCGTAAGACCTCCGTTTATTTTTGGAACACAGTTTAAGATAGTTTAGATTTAACGTTAGTCCGAGAGCTCTCAGTCCCTCCATTGAAGCTGTATGTACAGTATACTGTCCATGTCCAGAAAGGTAAGAAAAACATCATGTGACATCAGAGGGTCAGTTAGAGTTTTTTGAAGCATCGAAAATACATTTTGGTCCAAAAATAGAAAAACTAAGACTTTATTCAGCATTGTCTTCTCTTCTGTGTCTGTTGTGAGAGAGTTCAAAACAAAGCAGTTTGTGATATCCGGTTCAACAACGAATCACTCAGTGTAACCGGATCTTTTTGAAACAGTTCACCAAATCGAACTGAATCATTTTAAACGGTTCGCTGTTTCCAATACGCATTAATCCACAAATGACTTAAGCTGTTAGCTTGTTTAATGTGGCTGACACACCCTCTGAGTTAAAACAAACCAATATCCCGGAGTAATTCATTTACTCAAACAGTACACTGACTGAACTGCTGTGAAGAGAGAACTGAAGATGAACACCGACCCGAGCCAGATAACGAACAACAGACTGACTCGTTCACGAGTCAAGAACCATTTCTGTCAGACGTGTCCGATTCGATTCGTGCTAATGTTATGAGCCCAGGTAAACCGAGGGCTTGCAGTCATCGCCAATGACGCCATTATGTCGGGCGCAAAAGAACCGTTTTCTTCAACCGGTTTATTGAATCGAACTGTCAGAAAGAACTACTGATGCAACTGGTTCTTGACTCGTGAACGAGTCATTATCTGGCTCGGCTCGGTGTTCATCTCTCTCTTCACAGCAGTTCAGTCAGCACGCACAGTCTTCTTAATCGCTTGATTCGCTCAATGATGTGCCAACTTCATCAAACCTGCCATCTACAGTTCTGGCAGTGGTAATGTGGGTTTGTAAAGGAATGATTCGTAACATTTTTATAATTGTAACGAGTAACGATGCAGCACATAAAAAAATATCGGAGTAAAAGTATTAAACTCATCGAAAATATGTACTGAAGTAAAAGTGGAAGTAGGAGAAAAAAATAATACTCTATTAAAGTACAGATACCGCCTTTTAGTACTTAAGTACAGTAGTGAAGTAGTTCTACTTCGTTACTATACATCTCTGGCTATAATAATAATAATAATAATAATGTGAGCTTCATGTAAGTACATGATTGTGTTTTTGAGAAAACAATGTTTATGCATGGTTAGTGAAAAACAAAAAATTGTAAATCCATTGAATAAGGCCATAAAACACATACAGGACATTGGTTCCCGGAACTTTTGAGAACTGGATCTTGACGCCTAGAATTTTTCCTTCTAAATTATGTGAAAATCTTCTTGTTTACTCACTCACAGAAAACAATATTTTGATTAAAATTTTCTAAGATACCTTTTGTGTAGAAAGGGTCTATGCGAGAGGGCGTGAACTAAAGTGCATTATTTTGTGATTTACACCTGAGAAGACAAAGGCCTGCATAATGACCTGCATAATGAGCCATTCAGTCAGGTTTGTGACTAAGAGGGAAGAGTTACAAGAAAGAATGTGAGGACAAAATGTATATATTTTTATGTTTGTAGTTTATTTAGAATATATTTAATTATCCCACAAAATAATTTAATATACACTTGCGAGTGCAGTTAAACAGTTTATTAGGAACAATCAAAGCTGACTTTCAAAGCTAAATTTTTCGCATCATTACTCCAGTCACACACTGATTTTCTACAAAGAAAAAATTAAAAAATACTATTGTTATTATGAATAATGTTGAAGAGAGCTGAGAATATTTTTTCAGAATTTTTTCTTTTTTTTTTTTTTTTTGATAAATTGAAGGAACAGCATTGTTTGTTACATTTTCTTACATTTACATTTATTTGTTACATTTATATTATTTACCTCAAGCTTTCGAATGGTATAGTGTATATTGTTATTGAAACTTCATAATGTTTCACTTGATTATAAATTAAGTCAGGAATTATAGTTTGGAAAAAGTCTAACTAGTAAAATGTGTACACCTTATGTGAAAACTAGTATAAATATATAAATAAATAAAAAGAGACTTACTCATGTTTATGATCTCTGCTGAATAAAGCACTTCATTCTTTTAACTGAGAAAATCCAAAACTCAAGTCCTGAGGTAATCCACATCACATTTTCTTAGTGTGAATTATGTCTTATTTCTCTCAGCGCAAAGCAAGCAGTAAAATAATAATAAAAAAAAAACCTTGAAGAATAGTCTCACTGCTTCGTTTTCCCGCTGCTCTCTGTGCTGGATTCAGATACTGGGAAGCACTTACGAGGAACTGACACTGGAGGGTGCTCTGGAGTAGCAAGCACAGCAAGATGCTTTCGAGGAGCTGGCACTGGAGCGAACTCAGGAGCAGGAGTCAATACTGGAGTGAGCTTTGGTGCTCTGGAACGGACGGCCTTCTCCTCCTTAGATTCCCTCCTCCTTAGAGTTAAAGGCATGGTCGGCGGTCTTGACATTGGAGCAACCAGCGGGCTTAAGAATGCCGGGGGACAGGGCCGAGCCACAACTTCCATGCCATGGGGTTAAAATCAGGAAAACAAAATATTAAAAAAAAAATGAAAAACAAACATGGGGAGAAGGGGCACCTTTTGCTATTTGTTGGTCTGGAATTCTGCCACTGTACTGCTGCTGTGTAGGAGGGAGGGAGTGAATGAACAGTGCTCTCTTCCACCCTAAATACACATGGCCGAAGTGCACTTGAGCAAGGCACTGAACCCCCAGTTGCTCCCCGGGCGCTAGATCTATAGCTGTCCACTGCTCCAGGGGTGTGTTCACTTCTCACTGCTGTGTGTGCGCACTTGGATGGGTTAAATACAGGGCACCAATTCCGAGTATGGGCTACCATACTTGGCAAATGTCACGACTTTCACTTTCAATATACCGTATTTTCTGGACTATAAGTCGCACTTTTTTCATAGTTTGGCTGGTCCTGCGACTTATAGTCAGGTGCGACTTATTTATCAAAATTAATTTGACATGAACCGAGAGAAATGATCTAACAGAAAACATTACCGTCTACAGCGGCGAGAGGGCGCTCTATGCTGCCAGAGATGCTGCTCAGTGCTCCTGCAGTCTACACTAAGCAGCATATAGCGCCCTCTTACGGCTGTAGACGGTAATGTTTTCTCCTGGTTCTTGGGTCTAAATAAATGCGACTTATAGTTCGGTGCGACTTATATATGTTTTTTTCCTCGTCATGACGTGTTTTTGGACTGATGCGACTTCTACTCAGATGCGACTTATAGTCCGAAAAATACGGTATGTTAAAGTGTAGTTTATTCCTCTGATGCAAAGCTGAATTTTCAGCATCAATACTCCAGTGTTCAGTGTCACATGATCCTTCAGAAATCATTATTGTATGCTGGTTTGCTGCTCAAGAAACATTATGTATCATTAAAAATATTGAGAAAAGTTTTTACAGATTATTATTTCTTTATTTATATATTTATTTATTTATTTATTTATTTAGTTTGTTTGTTTCTTGGAAACCATGATAGACTAATATTAAAATATTTTGGGTAAGTAAGCAAGGATCTGTAAATTTTTTATAAATCTAAATATTTAGAATGTTTAAAAAGGCTTTGGTTTCAAATAAATGCAGTCTATTTCAGCAAAAACTATTTCTAACATTAATAAGAATAAGAAACATTATTAAAAGTTAAGCAAAAATAAAAACTGATAATAATGGAGCACCATATAATAAAATATTAGCATGTTGGAATTATTTCTGAAGGATCAATCCAGCAACCTTGCTCTACTGACCTGGAAGGCACTTCAGGTTTGGGGGGATTTTGTTGACTTTTAATGAATGTAGTATAATGTGTGTACTGTTTAATCTTTTAGACTGAAATGTTAAAAATGGAAGCAGCATGAGAAATGAGAGCGTACATTTACATCTGCTTTTTCTAATATTGGATTCAGGACAGATTACTGTTAGATGAGCATTATAATCCATGCAGAAAGGTCACTCCATCTGTGTCAGTAGAGGAGTTTAAAAACTTTTTTTTTTAGGTATTTGCAGGAGTAAGTGTTTTTCTGTGCTTGTATTAGGGCCAGGTTTTGCTCCGTTGTGCATAATAAATGTTGATAGTAAAACAACTTAATAAAATACCAATAATATCTCAATCAAAAAGTAAAAGTGCTGGAAGGTTTAGAAATTATATCATATTTAAGCGGAATATCATGAGGAAATACTGAATGTCTACACATCTATGTTCATGTTGTGATACTGTTCATGTTTCAGTTGTGGACTTGGATGGAGGACCTTCAGAAGGAGCTTCTGGAAGAAGTTTGTTCTGATTCGGTGGATTCGGTTCAGGAGCTGATCAAACAGTTTCAGCAGCAGCAGACGGCCACGCTGGAAGCCACACTCAATGTCATTAAAGAGGGAGAAGACCTTATGCAACAACTCCGGTATCACTCACAAATTTACACACTTACAAAAAACTTTTACAAATCTCAAAAATGCTGCATAACAGGTATTTACATATTTCCCAAAACAGACAAAATAACTTAATTTACACAAATTGTCCTGTTCAAATGTTTACGTACATGTTCCATTGATATGTAAACTTTTACAAACTTGGAAAAGAAACACACTCAGTTTTAAAGGGTTAGTACACCTAAAAATTAAAATTAGCCCATAAACTACTCACCTGCAAGTAATCCTAGGTGTATTTGACTTTCTTCTTTCAGACGAATCAAGTCAGAATTATATACTGTATACAATTTTATTTTACGCTGTTTAATGACACTTAGCGGGTGTTGCAATGCTTCAGTCCAAAAGAAGTGTAATACTGTCAACTTAAAATAAAGTGTAATCCAAGTTTTATGACCTTTTTTTTATTTAAGCGACATAATTAAGCAGAGTTTGCAAGGGATTTGTGATTATACTTGTAGGGACTTTCCATTCACAGTAATATTTCTGAATATATTTGAAGCTTGCTACTCAGATGCCATCATCTTTGATTTATGGGTGGTCCGGTCCATTACTGGAGGCACCTGAGCCATAAAGGGCAAAAAAATCACTGGTCATCAGTAACACTTAGTTTTAAGGACAAATTCTCATTATGAACTAGTTGCATGTTACAAGCATATTGGCTGTTTATTAGTACTTATAAAGCACATATCTGCATGACTAATATTTCATATCCCTTAATCCTATTCCATACCTAAACCTAACAACTATCTTATTAACATTAATAAGCAACAAATTAGGAGCTTATTAAGGAAATATTCATATTCATTATTATATAATGAAATCTTAGTGAATTCTATATTGCTTATAAAACAAATCCTCAGACTGAACAGCAGCTTTTGAATTGCTGTTGAGAAATATTACTTGATGCTGTAGTTTCAGTAAGAGCTTAGTGAACTGTCCTCACAAGCAAAACATTGAGCCCCTTAAAATAACTACAAAAAGTGTGTTTACAGTAAATATGCTTAAAATTGAAATCTAAGGAAAATATGGCTCAATGTAACATGTTGGTAGAAATGCCTATGAACTTAACAGATATGTCCTTGCAGTAAAATTAGATTATGTTCTTACATTGCAAGTGTGCAGCATCATGAAGAAGTGTTAAAATATATGCATCACTTAACACTGTTTTGAAAGTATAGCCATAACACTAAAACATTACATGTGATACTGATGTGATGTGAATATACTGGTGTGACAGAGTCATTTAACAAAGCCATCTGTGTAAAGTTATTATGTGTTTCCAGTTTAATTTTACAAACTAAAGAACGAGGCTGTATTATTTTGTGTTTTACGGACTGTCATACATATGTTTATAAGCATTAAGTTGTATTTTACCCAGCAAATTTCTTTAGTATAACTGAATTGTAGATTATCCAAACCCATACACTTAAACCATTAGTTGTGTGTCACACAGAGATTCAGCAATGAGCAGTAATAAGATGCCTCACACGAGCTCTATCGCTCACATCGAAGGCGTCCTACAGCAGCTGGAGGAGGCACAGGGCCAGATGGAGGAGCTCTTCCATGAGAGGAAGATCAAACTCGACATCTTCCTGCAACTGCGCATCTTTGAGCAGTACACTATTGAGGTGAAGTGTGTATGCCTTCTAGATTAGTTTATTTGAAATCATTGTTAATCAGACATGTGTTACAACTAGAACTAAAGCTTCTGGCTCTGAGATGAACAAATATATATATATATATATATATATATATATATATATATATATATATATATATATATATTCAGAGCATTTGAAGAAGCAAATAAAATGCTTCTCCCATAAAGCATTGTGAATAAATAAATTGACACTATTGACAATATAAATGTAAAATATTATTCATTTAAAGCCATAAAATGCTCAAAAATAAACAAATATACACTGTAAAAAGAATTGTACATTTACGGTAGCAACATTTTAGGTTTTACGGTGTAACTTAAGTGTACAGTTAAATACTGCAATTTCATTAACTGTTATAATGTTAATATAACGACCTATTGAAGTAATTAAATCTGTTTTGTACCTTTGTAATACACTGATAACCAGCAAATGCAGGTGGTGATGAGAAAGTCACAAGCAGCTTTTAAATAATAACATATATAGAAGGTGCACCGTGTCATTCACACAAACACTAAACACCATCACGGTAACACACATGAAACTGAAATAATGCTATAAACATTAATATTAATATATTAATATAATGCTATTTTACACCTAATTTACAAAACTGATAAGTTGAAACTATGAAGAAACATAGTTATTAAAAAAAATTAAAAAATAAATAAAAACATCAAATTTGATCCTTTTCATCTTTTTCACTTCCAAAACTAAGGTAAAATACTAAGGTAAAATTGCATGTAATGCCTAATAAAGTTTTTCACCGTATATAGTAGGGGGATTTACCATTAATCATTTAACAGGTTGTTGCTGTAGCATTATTACAGTATTTTGCCATTAAATTCACGGTAATTCTTTACAGTGTATTTTGAGTAGTTTGAGAGACTGACACTTTAAAAAAAAATCTACTTGCATATAATATATCAATGAAATATAAGGCGACCTAAAGAGAGACACTTTCATGATAATGTTTCTTAACACATTTAAGTTCCCTTATCAAAAAGTGACATAGAAACACCCCCAGGTTTCTTTGTCTTCAAGGACCGCATTGTGTGTGTGTGTGTGTTAGAACGAGCGAATAAGTAAATAAATAGGAAGAAAAAAGGAGGGAAAAAATAATAAAACACTTTGTTGCACTAAAATATTAAAATAGAAAAAAGAAAAGAAAGAGATGACAGAATCAAATAAGAGATGCTTGCCTCCGTATCAGAGGCTCATCTCAGAGGATGATCCTCATAGATTCTGTTTTGAGTGTTTGGGGGAAGAGCACGCTGCCCTCGGGCTCGAGGGAGAATGTGAGCACTGTGATTTATTGTCTATAAAAGTGCTTCGCGCGCAGCTAGCGTTTTTCAAAAATTACAATCCAGCTGCCTCTCCCCCGTTAAAATCCTGGGGATTGCGTGTCGATCTGACAGAGGCAAGTGGGATGACTCCGCCCTTTCTGTTGCGCTCTCGCCAAATCATGATTAAAATTAGATGACAGATCCCTCCACTTTTTTCGGCGATCTCCACAATGAACAGGTACGGTCGTGGAGTAAGCCATACGGCTTCTTTGTCCCGTTTCTTTGTGCCATCGACGTCGATTTATTCAACTATCGTCGATGCAAAGGCAAAGGGCTATATGATGATGCCCCAGGTGGAAGAGATACTTGCGGGCTATTCTCCCCTGGGACTTCATTGTCCCTTAAAAAGCCTATGCTCACCACCAAGCCATGCAGAATTAAATCCTCGCTGATGGGGAAAGTTTTTCAGGCTGAGGGTCAGGCTGGTGCTGCCCTGCACACCATGGCGGTTCTGCAGGCGTACCAGGCTGACCTGCTAAAAGACTTGAGCACAGGTGGGTCCATCGATGAAGAGGCATTTTTAGAACTTCGCAGCGCCACAGATCTGTCTCTTTGTGCGACTAAGCAGACGGCCCCTGCCATCGGCCATTCTATGGCTGCTCTGGTCTCAACGAAGAGACATCTGTGGCTGAACGTCGCTACTTACTTTTAAGGAGGCGAAAAGCTATGAGGAAGCGTTTGTGAGGTTCCTCCTCCGCCGTGCTTAAGCATTGGGACTGTCGGCAACCCAGTCCCGACCAAGTTCGGTTTCTCTGAGACGAGAAGCCCAGAAGGAGAGTGTTGCAAGTTGTGGCCCCCCCATCGAAAAGAATGGGGAGCGGCTCGCCGTACTTGTTAGCCCACCTCTAAGAGACCGGCCCTGCAGAGCATCATCTCTGACAAAAAGGTGCTTAAACTTCCAACAGAGAATATAGACTCCTGATACCCTCAAGGGCCCATTGTATTATCTCTGCTGCCACTGGTGCTTCAGGGAGCAGCAGCCTCCAGCAAAATGTTAAATACTCGGTTGCCTCCTGCCTCATTTCAAGGCACCAGGCATCTAACGTCCCCCCAACATAACGAAGTGTCAAATTAGTGCACCTTTCAGAGAAGCTGGCAGCATGGAAGCTACTGCCAAATATCTCCCCATGGGTAGAAAGGACTGTAGCGAAAGGCTACAGGATTCAGTAAGGCACATGCCCTAGTACTCTCAGAACCTACATGGCCTACATTATTTCGGCTTGCCATGTTTTGATTGACGAGGTTTCTGTAGGAAAGCACCCTCTAGTCATCCGCTTCATTCGTGGGGCTAAGCGGTTGAGGCCACCCACTAGAGCTATGGTCCCTTTATGGGATTTAGCCGTAGTGCTCAAAGGACTGGATGTCACCTCTTTCAAACCACTTCGTTCCCATTAGCACTAATGAGCGCAGCATCGAGAGTAGCTTTTGATACTTGACTGTAACCCTTGTAGTCGCTTTGGGTTGTAAATTGAAATTAACTCAAATGATATATAGGGAATTTTAATAATTAATCAGGAATATGATATATATATATATATATATATATATATATATATATATATATATATATATATATATATATATATATATATATATATATATATACATCATATGACAGTTACATTAAAATTATTGAAGATGAAAAATAGGTCAATTGTATATATCAATAACTCATTACAAGGCACTGTAATTTACTCATTAATATGTCAATATTCCATTCTTCATATCAATTATAGTGATATCTTTTACTGTGAATTACTGTAAATCAAACTTATCAACTTTCAATAGTTATCACTTCTTATAATTCCAGGAAAAAATAGTCTCTGGCCATGAAACCATTCTCCTGTCCTTATGAAATTTCGGTTACTGAAAAGTAACGAGCTTTGTTGCTTAAGATCAAACATTTCATTGACTCGTGATGTGAGCATTTTAGACAGAAGCAATCATGAATATATATTGGGATTTAATAATTGAACTAATAATACATCAAACTACAAATCACACAGAGTAAATATGCGTACGACAATACAGACAGTAAACTAATACAAGACATAACGGAATCCAAATGAGGAAGAGAGAGAGAGAGAGAGAGAGAATGAGTGAGAGAGAATGAGAGAGAAATAGGCAAGATCACAGAATAATCTCACAGTAAGGCAAAACCACAGACAGTAACCTTATGAAAGACAACAAGGAATCAGATCGACAACCTTGCAGCATTTAAATCTCTCTAGAAAATAATACTTACCTGTGGTCTCTTTGTGACTCGCATGACGAGCATGCGTGTGTCGTTCCTTTGGAGCTGGGCGTGTTCTCTCGTGCGAATATGAGGATAAACTTACTAAAGAAAAGAAAAGAAAAACGGAGATGAATGCTTCCTTAAGGAGCCATGAGAACAGGCTGGTCCTTCAGGGGTAGGGTTACAAACTCATGACTCTATTTGAGAACATTAATTCCAAAAACATTTCCAATTTACAAGTCAGCGAATTATAATCCTTGCATAACAGGATTAACCATTTTATGCAACACACAAACCTATCAAAATACATCTTAGTAATAAAATGATGAAGGTAAAGAACATTTGTGTGTGGGTGTGTATTTGTGTATGTGAATGGGTGTATGGTTGTGTTGTGGAATGTGTTTCATTTCTCCTTTGAGGCTGCTCACGTGACTGGAATTTATCACTCCAGAGTGTCGTGAACAATTTAAATCCAGCCAGGCTGGCACCAGGCCAGTCATCTAGCTTAGAGAGAGAGATTGGTTTAATATGCCTGAATTCAAAAGCTAAAGCTTTGGGTTTGCATTGTTTTAGATTCAACGAACCGTGATTCATTTGTTCAGAAACAATGAATCAATGAACTGCTCATCCGTTACACCCTGTTCCCTGATAAAGCAGGAACAAGATGCTGTGCCTCAATGCCGCACTGTAAACGTGTCCGGACATCCTTTCAGACAAATATTAACCTAACTGTTTCTGTGTCACGTCTATTTAAAACCTTCAGGTGCGTGTAATATGTGACGTCACCTACCGAGGTTATTTAAGCCAATTCTTGGCGTGTTTGACACATGTGCTTCACAACCGGTCAAACAAAGAATGTTCTCATTAGCACTATTGAGCGCAGCATCTCGTTCCTGCTTTTTCAGGGAACAGGGTTACAGTCAAGTAACCCGAGGCATGCACCTTTAAAAAGTAAACTTTAATGTAATAATGTCAAATAAAATGTTTTATTGCACAGGTGATATTCTGTCCCTCCTGTCCTGCAGGTAACGGCGGAATTAGATGCATGGAATGAGGACCTGGTTGGTCAGGTCAGCGAGTTTACCGCAGAGGAACCCAGTCTGGCTGAACAGAGACTCCAGCGGCACGTGGAGAGAAAATTGGCCATGAACAACATGACCTATGAGGTCATGCAGCAGGGTCAAGACCTGCATCAATACATCATGGAGGTCCAGGCTTCAGGTGAGAGAGTGTTTGAGAAGAGTACAGGTCCTTTCACACTTATTAGCATTAACTCAATAGTGCAAGTTGTTGTACTGTTGGTACTCTCAGGCTCTCACCCACAGCCCATTCAATCATCACCCGATGTATATGTTGCACACAAAAATAAGCAGGGGCTGGATTCAGGAACATCTTCTTAAGGAAATATATATATATATATATATATATATATATATATATATATATATATATATATATATATATATATATATATATATATATATATATATATATATATATATATATACATAGCTATATGTATATAAGATGTTTATTAACATATTAAAAAGCAATATAAAAACTGGGCTAATACAAATGCCAATAGGTCTTGAAAACAGGTCAACCCATGACAGGACAAAACAAGAAACAGAAATAAAACCAGCAAACACAACCAAGAAGATTATCAGGCAATCGATGCTTCACTATATATATATATATATATATATAATGTAAATAAAAACGTTTATTTTGCAAGAGATTAATCGCGATTAATTATTTGCCTGCACTAATATATACATAAATCATGTACATGATTTTGATAACAATTTTTAGGAATTTTATTAGATTGGTAGTAGTAGTAGTAATTGGAATTATAATAATAATCATAATAAACATTTGTTTGTATAGCACTTTTTATACATAAATCGCAACTCATAAACATTTTCATACATAAAATGCAAGTGCTGCACAAGCATAAAATGAAATGAAAATACAATCAGACATTTATATAATATATATATATATATATAATTTTTTATCATTTTATTATTTTACTATTATTTATTATTCTTTTATTTTTTATTATTATTATTTTTTTTATGGCTTAAAATCATCCTAAACTCTCGGATGGGAATTTATCATTTCAAGATGTTAAGAGAGCAAAGACTTAAAGGATTTAAATTGACGTGAATTGGTTGTGAAATTGTGCGCATTCATTTACACACGTTCACACCTCCTGAGTATTAGGTTTAGGCGTGGAACATCATGCTTATGTTTAACCTACAAATCATTCGCTTTCGTTGATCATCCAAATTCATACAACATCACACACTCGTGCAGTACTTTGATCTGATCAGAGAAATAGACAAAGAGAAGAGAGATACAGAGGGATAAAGGTATAGAGAGAGGAGAGCCACACAGAGGAAGTGTCACATGGTGCTCACTAATGATGCTCAGTACAGCTTTCATTGCAATATAAAGAACTGTTACACAGAAGTTAGACCACATGTAACCCCTCTCTTCAACTGTGTCTGTCTTTAACTCACATTTCATTTGATCTCTGCTTTTAACTGTCTCTGTTTGTTTGTTTGTTTACTTGTACGGCATTTATGCACATGTGACAATTCATTCATTCTCTGGTCCACTTGATTCTGACCGATCAATTACAGCATGCAGTGGTCAAAAAAATTTTTAATAATGATGTATATGTATAAACTAAACTGTATAATTGACCTTCGTCAAGAGGTTTTGCTGAGAACACTGGATTCGACTAGTTGCCATGCTTCCACCCAGTGGCAGTGAGTAAACGTGTACTTTCAGTATAGGTACTAAGGATTCTGTGGAAATGTGTGTGTTTGTGTGTTATATGCAGGTATTGAGTTGACTGGTGAGAAGGAGGTGGATCTGGCCACTCAAGTTCAGGAGCTGTTGGAGTTTCTAAATGAAAAACAGCATGAGCTGGACTTGAGCGCTGAACACACACAGAAGCGCCTGGAACAGTGTGCACAGCTACGCCACCTACAGGCTGAGGTTAAACAGGTAACACACACACACACACACACAGAGAACATAGTGGCTCATCACATCCAGACTGAGATGCTTAGAAAGAAGACAGGAATCATACAGTCAGTGTCTTCTATAGCAGCCTGCATCTGTCTGTTTGTTTATCTGTCTATCTGCTCATCCATCTCAGGGCCAAAAGTGAAACTTTATCAGTGAAAAACTCTTCCTGCTGCTTGGATAATCAAAGTTATATTTATTGTTCTGTTTTCCTCATATTTGCAGTGTAGTCTTAAGATAAAATTCAGGCAGGTGTTAGCTGTTCAGAGCCACAGCTGAAATTATTATCTAAAGATATATTCCATTTAGCATACTGTCCATACTCCGTACTATATACCTGAAATATGTGTCTCAGATAAGGGAGACTCCTGAAAAGTGAATTTTTGGTGGTACTCCAGGACCAGAGGAAAAACAATTACATAGTATACAAAGCTATGCTTAATGTAAAACTACTACAGTAATTCTTAAATGTATGAATGTAGATGTTAAGTAATAAAGTTTTTTTTTCTTTAAGTAATGATCACTTAAATGATCACTTGAATGCTCATCAGTTGCATTTATTTGATTTAAAATGAATAAATAATAAAATAAATAATTATTATGCATTTAAATAATTGGTTTTTATTGTGATATGTTTTACAGTTAAATTTATTCCAATTATGGTAAAGCTTAATTGGTGCTCAAGAATTTATGTATTCATTTATATATAACACTATTTGAAACCATGATATATTTGTATAATTCTTTAATGAATAGAAAGTAAAAAAATAAAATAAAATAAACAAAAAACTTTTTTTATTTTTATTGTTTTATTAAAAATCTTGATTGTCACTTTTTATCAATTTAATCTGCCGCTGCTAAATAAACAAATAAATAATCTTACTGACCCCAAACAGTAGTGTAGTTGTGTTTTCCCTTTACCCACAATGCCACAAGTCTTTCAGAGGACTCACCCTATAGTGGATCCATTTGTCAAAAATGACAAAGTATTGGTTGTCTAGAGCCACTCATCTGCTCTTCTGTCTCTCAGGCTCTTGATGCATCGCAGTGCATCGCAGGGCCAGAGTGCTGTCCCCAGAGATGCCCCTAACATGTTTCCCACTACATGAGCGCTAATGGAGAGAAATGAGAGAGTTATGAATTCTGCTCAGTCTCATCAGGATATCACTGCACACTGACCGTGTCATATTCAGATCAGACCGACAGCTATTCCAGTGTAATATAATGCAGATGATTCAACCTAACCTTACCCAACATTTATTTCTGAGAACACTTAAAACAGATGATGAGATTAGATAGATAGATAGATAGATAGATAGATAGATAGATAGATAGATAGATAGATAGATAGATAGATAGATAGATAGATAGATAGATAGATAGATAGATAGATAGATAGATGGATAGATAGATAGATAGATAGATAGATAGATAGATAGATAGATAGATAGATAGATAGATAGATAGATAGATAGATAGAATTGCAAACTAATACATTTTCATTTTATTGTAATTAATACTGCATGCAGTTAAATGTACAAAAACAGTTCTGAAGTTGTGTTTGTTGTATTGTGTGTTGTTAAGGTTTTGAGTTGGATTCGTAATGGTGAGTCTATGCTGGATGCCAGTATGGTGAACGCAAGTTCCCTGTCAGAGGCCGAACAACTACAGAGAGAACATGAGCAGTTCCAGCTCGCGATAGAGGTAAACACACACACACACACACGTTTGTTTTTGTGAAAAGTGGGGACATCCCATAGACAGAGGTGGGTAGAGTACCCAAAAACTGTACTCAAGTAAAAGTAAAAGTACTTCTAGAAATATTTACTCAAGTAAAAGTAAAAGTACTAGTCTTGAATAGTTACTTGAGTAAGAGTAAAAGAGTATCGGATAAAAAATTAGTATGTATGTAAAATGTGTGTTATGTATGTGTGTATAAATATATATATATTTCATCAGCCTTTACTCCAGTCTTCAGTGTCACATAATCCTTCAGAATTCATTCAAATATGTTGATTTACCATCAGTGGTGTTCTTTTTTTATCTTTCTATGCATCAAATAATCCTAAACAAAATATCACAGGTTCCAAAAAAAATATTGAGCAGCAAAACGGTATCCAGCACTGGGAATAAATCAATATATTAGATTTATATTTTGAAGGATCATAACTCTGAAAACTGGAGTAACGGCTGATGAAAATTCGGTGTTGCATCCCAAAGTAAATTATATTTTAAAGTATGTATTATATATGTATAAATAACCTCTGACACAGAGAAGAGAGAAAACTCCTCACATGACCACTAAGTTACCGAACATCTGAACATAACGAACCAAATGCACATTGACGGATCTTCTTCTGTCTGCTCGCAGAAGTATATTTCTGCAAGCGTAAATATTGTGGAAATATCATAATTAATTGTGTCTAGGCATATGGGGGTCGTCATGTGACACACAGCAGCCACAACAGCATATTGGCAAATTATTATTAAGCATTATATATATATATATATATTTTTTTTTTTTATTAGAAACATTCCCAGATGCATGAACTATATAATGAAATATCTTGATTCTCACATTTCATAGATTGTTATTAATGATAATATGCAATGTTCAAAGTAGCCTAATTATATAATTTATTATAAAACCCTGTCTGTTTACTGAAGTAACAGATATAGGTGTCATGCCATAACATATTTTTAATATTGCTGACTTTATATTAAATGTGAATTTAACATTGAAAGTTAATGTGATATAAATATTGCTACTAATCTTTCATTGTTCAGAAAGAGAGCAAATAACATTTACATTATTAAAGATCATTTTCACTGACAGTCTAGAGTTCAATCACTCTCAGAAACTCCCATTAAAATCACTAAACCTGTTAACACTGTGAAATCAATATCTTATTTGTAGATTCGTACACACACATCTGCACTTTGTTGTTTCTGACGAGAGAATTCGCCAGAAAGAGGTATTCAGTCAGTGAGCGAGTGAAGGAAGCACCGGCATTTCAGCGATGACTCATCGGAACACCTCTGATTGGCCAATGCTTTAATAAGCTCAACAGAATCTTGTGTGATTGGTTATAATGTGCAGTGCTGTAAAAAGGCATCTATCTCTGGCTCAGCGCCAGCAAGTGATCTCAGATCTGAATTTAGCAGCTAATGATATGACTCACTGAGTTCTCACGCCGGTGTGATTGTATCAAATATAGAAAATATTAATCGGCTATTTTTTTTCGTCTTTTGGAAGCTGCATTCAACTTGGTTCCCTTCTGTTATAAGCTATATGTTCAACAAACTAATGTCACAGTGGTATCGTGCACTGTAATCATGTAGCCCAAGTTATTACCTGTTGACCAGTAGACAGCACACACGGTGTTCATCTAATAAAGATATAAATGTTACAACTCTGAGTGAACTGCTTCAGACGCTCAGCGCGTGCGGCAGGGAACTGAACGAATCAAGCAAACTGATTCAAGAACCAATTCACTCGTTTGCCTACTGGTTTGATCAAGCCTTTGAACAGAATTGACTCAAAATAATGAATCATTCGCGAATGAGCATCGTTCATTGCCCAGAGAAAAGTAGACGGCGCGTTTGGAATAAACTGAAGCATTTATAACATTTATTGCATTAAGATAAAGTAACGAGAGGAGCGTCGCCCACAGTAACGAAGTGAAAGTACAGTTTTTTTCCCCAAAATTTACTCAAGTAAGAGTAAAAAGGACCCATCTTTAAATATAGTCCAAAAGTATTAGTTACCCAAAAAAAATTACTCAAGTAAATGTAACGAAGTTAATGTAACGAAGTAAATGTAACGAAGTAAATGTAACTCATTACTACCCATCTCTGCCTATAGGCGTAATGGTTTTTATACTGTACAAACTGTATATTCTCTGGCCCTACACCAACCCTACACCTAACCCTCACAGGAAACTTTGTGCATTTTTACTTTCTCAAAAAACTCATTCTGTATGATTTATAAGCGTTTTGAAAAATGGGGACATGGGTTATGTCCTCATAAGTCACCCTCTTCTTGTAATACCTGCGTCATACCCATGTCATTATACAGAGTTGTGTCCTGATATGTCACAAAAACAAGAGCACACACACAGGCTCTGTCCCTCATTGTCTCTGTTTCTCTCTGTACATTCTGAACATTTTTGTATAACTTTAATCTGTAAGACATCTATAGTAACATTGCTTCAGCCCTGACCTTTACACAAATGAATGAAATAAAGTAAGTACATTCCCCCACTTCTCTTTCTCTCTATTTCAATCTCTCTTTTTTTTCTTTTTCTTTTAAGGGAATATATTTTTCTTATTTTTCTTATAAGGGGATATAAAGGAAAAGAAAACCAGGAGTAGTTTGATGTCCAATCTAGTCATACTCAAACTTGCACTAAAAATCCCTCGTCAGTCCACAAGGACCATTTATGGAGTCTGAAATGTTCAGAAAGCACATTCACATTTACATATCAACATCTATCAACATAAAAAGTTGATAATTTCACATCTCCTCTGCTCTCGCTTCACTATTAGTCAAAACCCTTCCGTCTCTGTGCTCTCAGCATACAGTTTAACACTGAGTGATGTATGGAAGTGATGTATAGAAGTGATTACTCCCAGAAAGTTCCGAAACAGATCCAACAGGAATCGTTCATTCATAAAATTTCACACAGGGATCATAACATTGTCCTGAAGGATTTATGACCCACAGACAGTCTAGAGCTGCTCTGCTGTGTTTACTGCAATTCACTGCTTTTTCTTTTGAGAGCGCTGTGTAAACTTGGCGATACAGGGCCAGATTTTGCCAAATAATGTTCACTATCAGCACAGATATTTGTATTTTTTGTCCCAGGCAAACAAAGCAAAGGAATGAATCATGTTTTCTGCTATCAGTCTGTATCTCTCAGTACAGTAGTCATGTAATTTATTTCAGGATTTGGCATTGGTCTCTTTTTCCTGCTTTGGACGAGGTTCTACCTGCTCAACTTTGCTAGTAAATGTCCGTATCTAACTATTAAAGTTAGATTTATTATTTCCTTCATCATGACAATGCCAGCAGACAGAACACAGGCCGGCCTGTGACTGTAGGAAACCTAAAGCTGTCAGAGGTGTCAAATGATCTACTCTAATTTTAATTATCTTCCTCTTTTAATGCTTGTAATTTAAGACTGTATCAAATTAAAAAGTATCCTCCTTTTTGCAGAACGTGAAATTATTGGCTGTGTTCAGAATGGAACACCAGCATAGTGATCCCTACATGCTGCACACTATGTAGCTGCACACTGTCTAATAGTCTAAAAATAGCTTGGTGTTGTGATTTATAAATTGATAACTATGCTACATCGTTATCGCATGTCCTCACTATGTTATAGCTATCATCTCCCTCTTTTCTCTCCCTGCAGTCTCTGTTCCATGCTAACTCTCTTCAGAAGACCCATCAGAGCGCACTACAGGTGCAGCAGAAGGCCGAGATCATGTTACAGGCCAGACACTTTGATCCTGAGGCAATCCGCAGCTGTGCTGAGAAGGTGGCAGTACACTGGCAGCAGCTCATGCTGAAGATGGAAGACAGACTGAAGCTGGTTAACGCCTCTGTAGCCTTCTACAAGACATCTGAACAGGTGCTGAGAAACAGCAATCAGTCCACTTCACCATGACTGCTACAACCCTAGAAGACTTACTACAAGATGGTCAAGTGTCCCAAGATTAGTTTCAGTAGCACGTTACAAATGTAAAAAAAAAAAAAAAAGTGTGCTTATGTTGAATGTGTAAAAAATTGCCAGGAATTTACAGGATTAAAGAGTATTATGTTACTATAAATTACTGTAGTCAGAAATTTACTAATAAATCAATGCATTTTCTTACAATTGACTGTCAATGAACAGCAGAATGATGCTAACATCACAGGGAATTTACTGATCTTGTTTCACTGTGAATTCACATTTTAAAGTGGTCTTTAACTGTGCCACTGTGAGAAATGTAGTCATTCACCACTGTAATTGTGTTGAAGTCATCATACTGGTAATTAGTGTTTAGCATTAGTTTGGGCTCTATGACCTTGTCTATTCATTTTAAAAATTCAAATGTGTGACAAATGAAAACATTTGTCAAAATGATGACAAGCTAGAATATGAAATAAGCTTATTGCCTGACTTTAAGCTATCACTTTTATTAGCATTAACCATGAAGATTGATCAATAACTTGAGAAACGTCTTTGAAAAATGTGGCATCAATACTCAACATATAAAACACAACAGTGGTAACACTCGACAAGTAAAAACAATGGTTACAACATAAACCGACATTACAAAATAAACTAACAACAGAAACTGCTAAAAGGGAACCCTAAACTATTTCAGTGGAACGAATAAAACCCTCTACAGCATGATCTATTTGTGCTGCATTGCATGCTGGGTGCCTTAATAGTACATATGCAGTGTAGAAACAAAGTATTATGCTGTTTGTTTATTTATAGATTTTTAACAGTGTACTTCAAACTAAATCCATACTAAAACACACGTAAAGTACTTTATTATAATTTTAACTGTAGCATTTTTTTAAATATTATTTTTAAACCTATAAACTTATAATATATTTTACCTGTACTAAATTGCAACTTCATCATTATCATTATATGACATGTAATAGCACACATATATATATATAAACATGACATACTAGTTAAGTTGCATTAGATTATTTTAGTTTACCTGACCATATTTGAAAGACAATGTAATTATAAAGTTACAGAATATAAATCTACTAGTGAATCCTAAAAGCTTTTCAGTGAAGTTCAAATTATTTAATTTATAATTCATTTTAATTCTAATGCATTTTAATTTAACAGAAAAAGCATACAATTACTAAATGTCAGAAACTTTAAATTCAGTTTGCACTTAAGTATATTCCTTTAAAAGAGAATAATTTTTCATACTAAGTACTAAGTATGCTAAAGTGTACATCCAAGGGCTGGTGGAAGTTTTGCTAGTTATTCACTGTTGACTATGAGATGCAAAGTGCTCTCCATCAAGGGGGCACTTTTATAGATCAAAACTCCTCCATTAAACAACAACCATTATGTCTGGTCTGAAAAATTATGTCATAGTGTTATTATACAAGATACATTTTTAATTGAAGTTATTATTAAAAATGTATTATAAAACTTTAAACAAAACAAAGAGTTAAATAAATATATAAAATCTAAATGATTTAATTACTAATAACACAATTTGATAAATGTTAAATTGGAAATACACCATGACAAGAAAATGATTATTTATATCCATAATATTTGACCAGCTAGTGACACGCCAGTGACAGCTGGTTCCCGAACCCTGCGTTATGCTAACTGTCATACGAATGGCTTGTTCACAGGTGTGCAGCGTGCTGGAGAGTCTGGAGCAGGAGTACCGCAGAGACGAGGACTGGTGTGGAGCTCATGATAAACGGGGATCTTCAACAGAGATGGATCATGTGCTGTCGCTCATCAGCAAACACCTGGAGCAGAAAGAGGCTTTTCTCAAGGTCACTACTGAACAGCATCAGTCAGCACAGATCAAGTTACCAACTTCATGTTGGAATAACAGTCACAAAAGTGTCTCCTGGATCTTAGAGAGGAGCAGACACTCTAAGCAGACATTTGGTCATCATTTTTTTTTTTTTTTTTTTTTTTTACACAGCTAATGTGAAGAATCCGTAGATCAAATACCATGACAAATACATCTAGCCCAAGTGTTTGACTGTGTGCATGTGAGGGTCTGCTGTGTTTTTCAGGCATGTACTCTGGCCAGGAGAAATGCTGAGGTTTTTCTGAAATACATCCATCGGAATAACGTCAGCTCTCAGGGATCGTCTAGCAACACGCGCGGCCCTGAGCAACAGGTCAAAGGTTAGAGCTTCAAAGCTAATTATAGCAGAATCTGATAACGGTGTGTCCATCTTTTCATATTTTCAGCATTTCTTAGCTTCTCTCTCACAAAACATGCTTTGTTAATCCAGTCATTCATTAATTCATGTTAAGAAGTAGTTGTTGTTGTTGTTGTTGTTGTTGTTGTGTGTGTGTGTGTGTGTGTGTGTGTGTGTGTGTGTGTGTGTCTGTGTGTGTGTGTGTGTGTGTGTGTGTGTGTGTGTGTGTGTGTGTGTGTGTGGTGTTTAAACAGCCATCCTGAATGAACTGCTACAGAGGGAAAACAGAGTTCTGCATTTCTGGACCATGAAGAAGCGACGTTTGGATCAGTGTCAGCAGTATTTGGTGTTTGAACGCAGCGCCAAACAGGTGAAAACACTGATCTACACTTCTCTCTCTCTCTCTATGTGTGTGTGTGTGTGTGTGCGTGTGTGTGTGTGTGTGAATGTGTGTGTGTGTGTGTGTGTGTGTGTGTGTGTGTGTGTGTGTGTGTGTGTGTGTGTGTGCACTCTTGTTGTTTGTGTTGCATTTGTATTTTATGATGTAAGAATTCTCAGTAGAAATCTGACAGTAAAACAATTCTCCAAAACCAAAATCTGTAAATAGAACTGTCAATCAGTTAACATAATTCACATTGCAAATCTATCACTGACAGTCCACAACAAATTCATTCTTGTACAGAAAGCACATTCTTGTATTCTGTCCTAAAATCATTTTTAATAATTGGTCACATGTGTTAGCATAGTACAGAGCTGTTTTTTCTTTGACTTGTACAATAAATGCTCTGTTTTTAAGATTGTGAGGAACAAAGTGTCACTGTGTCAAATTAAGTAGTTCAGTTTTAAGTCTTGAGACCTCTGCTTTCTTTTTTCGTTTTTTTGTGCTCCGTCTAGCGGTTTGTATGTCAACTCAGAATTAGCTAAAAAATATGCTTTATTTTATATTTTATATTCTATTTCACTCTTGAAATATTAAGTTGCTTTAATTTAGCATTTTTTATTATTAGTGTACCAAATTATCACATTAAAAACTATGGAGAATATAGATTTGATTACTTTTGATTTTACCATTTAAATTATTTAATTGAGATATTTATTTAGCTTCTTAAGATGTTTCAAATAATGTAAAAAAATCTTTAAAAAGAATAGTGTAACAGCTCATATAGTGAAAAAAAAATAATTTTCATATGTATTTTGAAATATATTTTTAAATATAAAAAATGCTAAACAATTTTTTTTTGCCTTTTTATTATTTATTTTTATTTAATTGAATTTATTTATTGTATTTATTTTTGAAAATATATGTTACGGATCACTCGGGAGGCTGAGGAGTAACAGACAGAATGGTTTATTGAACAGACACAAGCAGAGGAGCAGGTAGTGTAGGGTGGAGGGAGGGATAGATCCGTGCAGGCTGGGTGAAGACGTCAGAGGAGGAAGGTGAACCACACACACGCACACTGGGGATCTGGATCTTCGGAGAATCGCTGGAGAGAGGTAAGTAGAAGAAGAGTTAGTCCTTAGAGTTAGCATACAGGTAAGACCTTGTCGTGAACGAGACCGGATATCGATTAAGTGCGTTTGTGTGAGTGTGGTTTTTATGGTGCTGAGGTGATTGGGTGTTGATGAGGATCAAGTGGATGTGCTTAGTATTCCGGTGAGGGCGTGCGTAGTGATTGCGTGGAGGTGGAACCTGGCGTGTTTGTAACAGTACCCCCCTCCCCATGGCCCACTCCTGAGGGCCGAGGACCCCGACGACGTGGTGGATGTCCTCTTCCCCTGGGAGCTGGTCGGTCAGGATGATTGGAGTGGAAGGTGTCGAGTAAGTTAGGATCCAGGATGTCGTTGCGTGGGACCCAGGAACATTCCTCTGGACCGTATCCTTCCCAGTCAACTAGATATTCCAGTTGTCCACCACGCCGCCGGGAGCGTCCCAGACCCTCTCGCTCTCCCGGAACCAGTAGTCGATGGCGGGGACATCCGAGGGTTCACCTGACCAGGGGAATAGAGGTGGTTGGTAGCCGAGTACGCACTGGAATGGAGTGAGTCCGGTGGTAGGTTGACGAAGGGAGTTTTGTGCGTACTCGGCCCACCCAAGGAACTGGTTCCAGGAGTTCTGGTGGCCGTGACAGAAGGTACGGAGGAAGCGTCCAATCTCCTGAACCTTCCTCTCCGTCTGCCCATTTGACTGGGGATGGTACCCGGAGGACAGGCTGATGGCCACACCTAGGAGCGAGTGAAAAGCCTTCCATACCCGGGAGATGAACTGGGGGCCTCGGTCCGAGACGATATCCTCTGGGATGCCAAAGTACCTGAAGACATGATTAAATAACAGTTCAGCCGTTTCCATGGCCGTGGGCAGACCCTTCAAAGGAAGAAGATGCTAGGATTTAGAAAATCTATCCACTATGACAAGAATGCAGGTATTGTTATCTGAAGGAGGAAGATCGGTTATGAAGTCCACCCCTAGGTGTGACCACGGGCGATTGGGAACGGGCAGAGGATGGAGCTTGCCTGATGGAAGAAAGCGAGGGCTTTTGGATATGGCGCAGCTTGTACATTCATTCACGTACCTCCTGACATCCGAGGTCATGTTGGGCCACCAGAAGCATTTCTTTCAGCAACGAGAGAGTTTCATTGACCCCCGGGTGACCAGTGCCAAGCGATGTGTGAGCGGAGTGTATGAGTGGAGTGCGCCGTGTCCTGGGAATATACTGACGTTCCGGTGGGCAACCCGGCGGGGTGTTGGTGGTAGGCTCGGTAGGAGGAAAGGTATCAGCGGACCAGGTAATAGGAGAGACGATGACTCTTTCTGGAAGAATGATTTCCGGAGTTTCGGGATTCTCTTCGGGGGCGTAACACCTGGAGAGGGCGTCAGCCTTCACAGTTTTCACCCCTGGGCGGTATGAGATGGTGAAATGGAAGCGGGTGAAGAATAGCGCCCAGTGGGCTTGTCTCGGATTTAATCTTGTGGCCACTCGAAGATACTGTAAGTTCTTATGATCTGTTAGGACCAGAAAGGGGTGTTTGGATCCCTCCAACCAATGCCTCCATTCTTCCAAGGCCAGTTTGATGGCCAACAGTTCCCGGTTGCCAATATCATAGTTGACCTCCGCCGGGTTGAGTTTCCGGGAGAAGAAGGCGCATGGGTGGAGGTGACTGGGATTCCCCTGCTGCTGAGAAAGGACCGCTCCCACTCCGGTGGTCGAGGCGGCGACTTCCACGATGAAGGGACGGTCGGGATCGGGATGGACCAGGAGTGGGGCGGTCGTAAAGGCCTCCTTAAGGATGTGGAAGGCCTCTGTGGCGGCAGGAGTCCAGGAGAGAGATTTGGGTTTGTTACGGAGGAGACTGGTGAGAGGGCTGGTGATGGTACTGAAGTTTTGTATAAAACATCTATAGAAGTTGGCAAAGCCAAGGAACCGCTGTAACTCCTTGATGGTGGTTGGAGTGGGCCAATGTCTGACAGCGTTTACCTTCCCCTCGTCCATCCGGATGCCACTGCTGCTGATGTTGTATCCAAGGAACTGCACTGAGGGCTGATGGAAAGAGCCCTTTTTGGCCTTGAGATACAGTTGGTAGGCCCTCAGGCGTTGCAGGAACTCCGCAACGTGGCGTTGATGTTCTACCAGGCTCCGGGAGTAGATGAGGATATCATCAATGTAGACTAGGACGAACTTGTGGAGGAACTTCCGGAGAACTTCGTGGATGAATTCCTGGAATACGGAGGGGGCGTTAACAAGTCCATACGGCATCACGCAGTATTCATAGTGGCCTGTAGGGGTTATGAAGGCGGTCTTCCACTCGTCCCCCTCTTGTATCCGGAATGAGGTTGTAGGCGCTGCGGGGGTCCAACTTGGTGAACACAGTGGCACCACGGAGATGTTCCAAGGCAGATGGGTACCTGAACTTCACTGTTATATTGTTGAGAGCCCGATAATCAATGCATGGTCTTAAACCTCCGTCCTTTTTCTCCACAAAGAAGAAACTCGAAGCAGCAGGGGAGGTCGATGGACGAATATAACCCTCCATGGCCTTCTCCTCAGGAATGGATAGGGGTATATCCTTCCTTTAGGCACTGGTTCACCCGGCAGTAGATCGATTGCACAGTCCCACAGCCGGTGTGGAGGCAGCTTGGAGGCCCGTTTAGGGCAGAAGACGTCACTGAAGGGGGCGTAGCAGTGAGGGATGGTGATGGATTGGTTTTCCACCGGGCTCTCTATTGATGTGGAATAGACTGGAAGAGGTTCAGGGGAAGGTGTGGCTGGAACTGGACAACCTGAGATGCAGCTCTTGAAACAGGCGTCGCCCCACTTCTCAGGACTTCGCCCGTCTTCCAGGAGATAAACAGCTTGCCGGTGATAGTGTGGACTTGGTAGGCTGACGGCGTTGACGTGGTAGCAAGCTTGAGCTGACGGCAGAAGGCGCCGGAGATGAAGATGCCGGCTGACCCAGAATCGAGGAGGGCGGAAACTGGAAGAGATATGTCAGCGGCAGTAAGTGTCACAACAGTGGTGAGCGGTTTCATTTGGTATCTTGAAGGGAGAATGGCACTCACCATGGGACGAGGAGGACGGACGGGGCATACAGCGATGGCATGTCCCGGGGCTGCACAGTAGAGGCACAGATTCTGGGCCAGCCGTCTTTGTCGTTCAGCCATAGAGAGACGATAGGAGTCTAGTAGCATGGGTTCACTGGCTGGTTTTGGGGAGCTGACGGCCTCTGGTCGGCAGAGTGGCGTAGAGGAATACGCCTGGCCCTGGTGCTCTTCGAGGCATGACTGCATACGAGTGGCGAAGCGGATGGACAGCTGGATGAATCGTTCTAGCTCGATGGTGTCCTCGTATGCAGCGAGATGCAACCGCACTCGAGGTTCCAATCCCTGACGGTAGGTAGTCAGTAAAGCCTGTTCGTTCCATCCACTGGAGGCCGCTAGAATCCTAAACTGTAGGGCATATTCATTGACAGACATTTTCCCCTGTTTGAGATTATACAGCTTCTCACCAATGGAAGAGTCCCAAGCTGGTCTGCCGAAAACTTCACGGAAATAGTCGATGAAGCTGGAATAAGACTGGATAACTGGGTTATTTTGAGTCCATATTAAATCTGCCCACAGTAGTACTTTACCTTGCAGTTGAGAAATTACAAAGGCTACCTTAGATCTCTAAGTGGGGTACAAGTGCAGTTGCATCTCCAGGACCAGCGAGCATTGTAGGAGGAAACCGCTGCATTCCTCCACCGCACCAGAGTAGGGCACTGGCCGGGCCATGGGACTGGCATGAACGGAAGGTGAGGAAGTGCTGGCATCGTTGACGGAAGTGCTCGCTGGTGTTGGGGATGCAGTTGTAGCCGTGAGTGTCCTTCGGAGTGCATTAACCAGATCTTGAAAGGGGTCCGTGAGGCTCATGCTTGTGCCTGGCGGTGTTGGTCCGGTCTTCTGTTACGGACACAAGCAGAGGAGCAGGTAGTGTAGGGTGGAGTGAGGGATGGATCCGTGCAGGCTGGGTGAAGACGTCAGAGGATGAAGGTGAACCACACACACGCACACTGGGGATCTGGATCTTTGGAGAATCGCTGGAGAGAGGTAAGTAGAAGAAGAGTTAGTCCTTAGAGTTAGCATACAGGTAAGACCTTGTCACGAACGAGACCGGACATCGATTGAGTGCGTGTGTGTGGTTTTTATGGTGCTGAGGTGATTGGGTGGTGATGAGGATCAGGTGGATGTGCTTAGTATTCCGGTGAGGGCGTGCATAGTGATTGCGTGGAGGTGTAACCTGGCGTGTTTGTAACAATATATTATAAGAATATAAATATATTCAAAAACATATATTTCAAAGCAAGAGAATACCTTTGCATATGTCACATTTGAAGAAAAACTAGGTTGTCTATAAAACATATGAACAAATTTACATTATCATTAAATTTGAACAAATCACACATTTACATTAAATTTAAGCTACTGCTACTGTAAAATTGGAAATGTATTTTCATGCCCCTGAAATACATTTTGAAATATATTTTGATATATTAGTCTTAAAACTAAATAGATTTTATATTTCAAAAAATATATTAAATTTTCCTTCACTGTTCACAACATATATTTAGCATATACTGTATATAAAATATATTTTGAACACTTATTTATTTACTTTGCCGTATGGGAAATTAGTTTAGATTGGTATGTTTTTATTTTGAATTAAATTGTCAAAAAAACATAAAAATCATTATACTCTGACGCATTTGTAAGAATGAAGGTAAAGTGCTGGCAGATGTAGTACCATTATACTGCATTCATATCATTAGTTCACACATTCCCTTTGGTATTAGAATATTCTATATTGGGTGTTTGGTGTGCATGAATCCACAGAGTTGAACACAGGGTCGTCGCTAGTGGGGTGAAAGGTGGTGACGATTATAGGGGCCCATGGCTGAGGGGGGGCCCCAATGATCTCAACTGACTGGCTGAGGCCAGCCTAAAAAGACGCTCAGGACAGTTGACTGGCCACTGCTGCTTGTGGTCACGAAAGCTTACCATTTTCACGTGTTTTTAAGCCTTGCCACTTGTCGATTTAAACATTCAAAAGAGTTAAAAGCATTAAAACACAAGACGTGGAAAAGCTCAACAGAGTCACTGGTTACTCGCGCTCTGTGCACGGTGCCATGCGGAGAGACGCGTCTGACAGACAGCAACACTGAACCGAACTCTCCTTTGCAAAGTTCTCCTTGAACTTCCTCCTGCACCTGAACGAACAAATACAAATCGCAGTTTTAACAAACAGAAAAGGATGTGAAAGAGCCCATTTCAGCACCGCGGTGTTCTGGTGTTCAGGATTCACGCAGAGACGTGTCTCAAAACGCTTAAACACCAAATTTGCTTCTTTTTGCTCTTGTACCGACAAATAAATACAAAATATGTCAAAATACCCGTCTTGGAAAGTATGTTCGATAAAACTGTCGGTTATGTCTTAACTAAAAGTAAACAGTTTAGAAAAAATGGGATGTGTATTATATTGGTTGCATTCATTGTCTCTTAAAGTGACCGTGCCTAATTTAGCTACTAGCTGCTGTAATGTTAATCCAAGAAAATGAAAAAGAGAAAATCACTCACTGATCTTGTCTGAACTACAGTGTAGTTTTAAACAAGAAATAATTCACAGTCAAACCAACAATTATTCAGACACCAGATATAATTTCATATATTTTTTTTACTAGGTGCAAGACACTGTAATACATTTATGCAAGTGAGTATAGCAAAATAAAGTGAACTGTGACATATTATACCCAAAAATTATTCATATAGTGGACTACTAGTGAAATTGATTATTATTAATAATAATAATAATAATAATAATAATAATAATAAATATAGCTGCAAGCAGCAATTACGGGACCAAGCACTCCAACAGCAAATTTAGGAGGTAAGCATGGCATGGAGGACCACATCAAATGCAAGAGTGAACAGTTACAGCAATTTTAGGATGATTGTAATTGAAATGGCTGAAAAATCATAAATACAACCACTAGTAATAAGATTAAATGGCCTATCACCTTTGACCAACAGGTGGCACTGTAATCAAATCATTTTGGTGTGTTCTGTGTGAGATGACAATAACACACAAAAAGTTTAGTGTCAATATGCTAAAGCATTGCAGAGATACAGCATGAAATGTCATTCTGGCATGATGCCTCAATTTCGTCGCAGCGGTATGCGAAAACGGTTTTGTGTATCGATACAAACTCCGTAACATTTTGTCAGCACAGTCTAAAGTTCATCTGATTAAATTTTTATGAAAATCGGACTAACGGTTGATGAAAAAGTAGGTTTTCAACATAAATCAAAATGGCGGATTTGGTACAAATATGTCAAAGCTTTGCAGAGATACAGCCTCAAATCCATTTTGGCACACTTCCAGCAAATTTGTTGATGCGCTAAATGAAAACCGTTTCATATATTGACACGAAATCCATAACTTTTTGTCAGCATGGTCTGAAGATGATCCACGTCAAATTTGGTGAAAATCAGACTAACGGTCTAGGAGTAGTTTGAAAAACTATGTTTTCAATATTAATCAAAATGGCGGACAGGAAGTATGGCCAATTTTCACATAATTGGTATCGATGCTCTCGGCATGACCCACAGAATATAGGGAGATCATTTTCATTTCAATAGTCTAGTATATTCAAAAGCTATTAGCACAAGGTGGTGCTGCCACCAAACTTTTTGAGTATGTTCAGGGCATGGAGCCGAATATTTTTGTAATTATTTTCGTAACGATACAATGCTGCATTCAAAAAATACTGCATTTTAAAACATAATTCAAAATGGCCGACGCCTAAAATGGCTGACACAGGAAAATTGGATATCATACGACTCGACATGACTCACTGAATCTAAAGAGACCAGTTGTATGATTTTTGGCCAAAGCCAAAATATGCATTTTTCATATCTCCTGACCACTAGATGGCACTGCGTCAAAACACTGCAGGTAGTCTCAGGTCATGCTTATTATAACACACACCAAGTTTGGTCTCAATATGCCAAACCGTTGCCGAGTTATAGCCTCACATGCATTTTTGCATGTTTTTCGTTAAATTTGTTCACGTGTCATTCGACAACAGTTGGACGAATCAACTTGAATTCCATATTCTGAAGATGATCTGAGCCAATTTTCGTGAAAATCCGACTAACCGTCTAGGACGAGTTCGAAAAAGTAGTTTTTTTTTTAATTTTGGGGTTCATTCGACTTGGTATGAGCCATGGATTCAGATGAAAGAAGAAATTTCATTTTCTGGCTAACGGTTCAAAAGTTATTAGCATAAAAATATTGAACTTTTGGACAAGTGGTGGCGCTAGAGAGTTGGAGTTAGAGACTTCAAATTTGCTATATTTAATGTTGGGACTGTCCTCTATACAGTGTGCCAAGTTATACAACTTTCCCGCAATCGGTTCTATGGGCTGCCATAGACTTGCGGCGGAAGAGGAAGAATAATAAAAAGAATTGTTGATTGGGATCATCTGAGGACTCTGTCTGTCTCTGTGTCAGGCGTTAGAGTGGATCCAGGAGGCAGGAGAGGTCTTTCTTACCTCTCACACGTCCCCGGGAGACTCGGAGGAGAAAACTCAGGAACGGCTGAGAGAATATGAAGAATTCCACGTCTCTGTCAAGGTACAGAGACACAAACACTTCATGTCACCTCTTCCTCTTGCTTTTCATGTCCGTCTCTAATGTGTGACACATACTGCCACTTGAACCCTTCCAACAAGTCATTCTTTTGAGCATAATGAACAAACCACATGATGTTCCTGTGTGACGCAGCAAACGAAGGAAAAAGTGAAGATGCTGATCCAGCTGGCAGATAATTTTGTGGAGAAAGGGCACACGCACGTCACCGAGCTGAAGAAGTGGGTGACCGCGGTCGACAAGCGCTACAGAGATTTCTCCCTGCATATGGCCAAATACCGCTGCAGTCTGGGCATCAGCTCTGAGGTACTGCACCTGACCAGCAATTAGTATTATTATTATGAAGATCATTTGAAATAAAAATAATGATGATTCTTATTAATATTAATTATTAATGATCGTTTTAATTAGTAGCCGATTAACCCAAACCTCAATGACTTGTTTTATATCAATTCATTAATTAATCTTCTTAACTATATACCTAACTATACATCTTATCTATATATCAATACTATATAGAAGTAATATATAGCATCTCTGTCAGGAAAGTTTATATATATATATATATATATATATATATATATATATATATATATATATATATATATATTTATATATATACAATTTAGTATATATATATATATATATATATATATATATATATATATAATATAATTTAGTATCATTTTATTTATGATAGTATTTATGTTTTTAAAATAAAATATATTTATTTAAAGATTATTTATTCATTCATTAATTAAATGTTTTTGCACATTTTGGCAAATGTAGTAAGTTTATCCAGGCATTCTAGAAACTTGCATCCAACAAACATATATGTTCTGGACATGATCTTAGTGTGTGTGTGTGTGTGTGTGTCTGTGTGTGTGTGTGTGTGTGTGTGTGTTTCAGGATAACAAGGATCTGGAGTTGGATATCATTCCAGCCAGTCTGACTGACCCAGAGGTCAAACTGCGTGACCCCAACCATGAGGTCAACGAGGAAAAGAGGAAATCGGCTCGAAAGAAAGAGTAAGTGCTTGTACACAGCCTTCAGACAGCAGCTCCACACACACACCACAGTTTCACACTCTTATAATCGACCACTGCTTGGTTTTGCTGCAGGTTTATTATAGCTGAGCTGTTACAGACAGAAAAGGCGTATGTGAGGGACTTACACGAATGTTTACAGGTAAGTGTTTCAGTTTTATTAATAATAATAAATCCTGATCCTTACATTTAAAAAATTTTGCTACTCTACCTTTAAGTCTTCTGTATTTCTGTCTATATGTAACGAACTCCATTATTTCAAAAGAAAATGCTGAAGGTCTTTGAAATGCTGCATGCCAATAATAGCAGGCAGTAATTTCCTAGTGTATGTCTGCTCACTTCTCATCGTGTGATGTATTTATTAGACGTATTTGTGGGAGATGACCAGCGGCGTAGAGGAAATCCCTGCAGGAATTGCCAACAAAGAGCACATCATCTTTGGAAACATCCAGGAGATTTATGACTTCCATAATAAGTGAGTTTCTCTCGTTAAATATAATGTTAATGAAATATTAAAGCCATAAGCCATTGGACTTTTTTATCAGAATATGCACAGTTTCTTGTTTTTGCAGATGATAGAGGTGGCTAATATGCTTTCCAATTAAAATTCTACATAGGCAAATTGTGTATGGGATAAGGAAATGCAGTGATTAGGACTCATTTGCATGCTGTTTTGTGTGTGTTATAGTATATTCCTGAAAGAGCTGATCAATTATGAGCAGTTACCTGAGGATGTGGGCCATTGCTTTGTTACATGGGTGAGTGTTTCTAAAACACCTGCATGTTATTACATTTGCTCAGGAACAGATTTATGTTGTTGTGCACTTAACATCTCATCAAACAATTGAGAAAAACTTCTATTTTTTTTTCTTTTTTTTTTTTTTCTTTAATTATTTTTTGTGCTCATATGCATACATTATAAGGACATACTTAAGACTTTCAGATCCAGCTAAATTATTTTATTATAGCAAGAATTATGACAATCAATAAACGTCGCAAATATTATACGCAGTTCTTTCTGTTTTCCTTTTGTATGCTGAATTAAAGCTTACGTGTTTGTGTTTCAGGCTGATAAATTTAATATTTATGTGAAATACTGCAAAAACAAACCAGATTCCAGTCAGCTCATCCTAGAGCATGCTGGGAGTTTTTTCGACGTAAGTACAAATTAGTTTTCTAAATCAATAATTTAGTAACTGAATATAGTTTGACTTTTTTTTATATCTTCAGCAAGTTACCTAAATTATTTTTAAATATTACTGACCTAAAGTAAATTTAGCTGAAATGAAATTACTCAGTGTTCATCCGAGCACTATGAAGAGGTCATTAGTCATGTCACTGAATTCAGTTGGTCAGTGAAATGAAAATGAAATGTACTTTATTGTCCCAGAAGGGGAAATTTGTAATATACTCTTTTCATTAGCTAGCACAAACCCAATTACCACGAGTGTCCCACATGAGAGATTTATCTACTGTATATGATGATTGTTTTGTCTGCTCTGAACAGGAGATTCAGAGGAGACATGGTCTGGCCAACTCTATATCATCATACCTCATCAAACCTGTGCAGAGGATCACCAAATACCAGCTGCTGCTGAAGGTAGCGTGTGTTTTTGAGAAGTTCAGATGCAGTGTTCAGTGTGTACAGTACAGTATGTGTGCTCACAGGAGCTGCTGTCCTGCTGTGAAGAAGGTAAAGGTGAAATTAAGGATGGGCTGGAGGTCATGCTGAGTGTGCCAAAGAGAGCCAACGACGCCATGCACGTCAGCATGCTTGAGGGTACAACACCACTGAACAAACACACACACACACACACATACACTAACACACACACACACACACACACACAGACACACACACACACACTCATTAGTCTTTTCCACTGATACACTTAAACCTACAGCCTCTGACGTGATGTTTTTGTTTCCATTAGGTTTTGATGAGAATCTGGATGTTCAGGGTGAACTCTTCCTGCAGGACACCTTCCAGGTGTGGGATCCCAAATCTCTGATCCGTAAGGGACGAGACCGCCACCTCTTCCTCTTTGAGATCTCCCTCGTCTTCAGCAAAGAAATCAAAGACTCAGCGGGTCGATCCAAATACATCTACAAGAACAAACTACTGGTATTAAGTTATATCAGTCAGTTCACACACACGCTATCACTGCATTTTTATTACATCTCATCTACATTCATTACATAAAAATTTGGGGTTGATAAAAGACTTTTTCATGCTAAGAAGTTGTTAAGATAATAGAGAGAAGCCTTATATGCTCACAAAGGCTGCATTTCCTGATCAAAAATACTGTAAATACAGTAAGATTGTGAAATATTGCTACAATTTAAAATAAGTACTCTATGCGAATATTTTTTAAGAATGTAATTTATTCCTGTGATCGAAGCTGAATTTTCAGCATCAGTCTTCAGTGTCACATGATCTTCAGAAATTATTCAGATGTACTGATTTGCTGCTCAAGAAACATTTCTGATTATTATCAATGTTGAAAACAGCTGTGCTGCTTATTAGTTTTTGGAAATATTTTTCAGGATTCTTTGATGAATAGTTGAGATCGTGGAAATTCAATAGAAAGGGATTTATTCGAAATATAAACCTTTAGTTATTATAAATGTTGATTTTAATCACATTTAATCAAATTTGTTGCTGAATAGCAACAAGTAGTATTCATTTCTTTACAAAAAAAGTCCATAAAATGTTAGAGACATTTGGTATTCTGTCTTTTATTGCATATTGTTGTTGCAAATATGTCAAATAATGTATGTATATCACTACGGTAAAGTTATCCAATATAGATGAGGTTTTGTAAAAAAAAAAAAAAAAAGCCCAAGAGCCCAGGTTCATCAAAGTTATAAAGGCATTGTCTAAAATAAAATAAAAATAAAAAATAATTATGAATTAATATTAGGATTTAAATTCTAAATATAATAAATATTAAGAAACATATAATATATTTATTTCTCAAATAAAATAAAAAAAATAATTAAAATTTGAGCCCTGTTTTAGATCATTTCAATGTCATAAATGAGAGGAAAGCCTCACGGGAGGGTCAGTTAGTGCACACATGAACACCGTTTTGTCTGAATTCTACATTTCCCATCTGTTGTACCACATTGTGTAACTCTGTTAAGTGTTTCCACACACACCTGGAAGCAGCCCGTGCAGGTGTGTGGACCAGATGGGGCGTTTGTCACCCCTCTCTCTGTGTTCAGAGTGCCTGTGAACAGATCCAGATGTGCCTTTGCGTTTCCTCTGGTCAGCTGGAATTGTCTCACAAACACAATTTAAGACTCTACTTAGGAAATGCTTAAAATTTTCTCCGAAAAATGTATTAGAGTTCCGCTTTCAGTAAAGTTCACTCTTAGGTTATCTCATTCTTAAATACTCCATACTCTTATGCTCCTAAATACAATTTTCATGCATACTGAATGAATTTAAATATCTGTGTGTAATATTCTGGTTTTTTTGCAGACTTCTGAATTGGGGGTGACAGAACATGTGGAAGGAGACCCGTGTAAATTTGCCCTGTGGGTGGGACGCACCCCCTCATCCGACAACAAGACTGTCCTCAAGGTACATTACAGCATTGTATTATAAAAACATTACTTTTAGAGAGGTAAGTATTCATAAACATGGTACAGTCAGTGAAATTGCTTGTGAGCAAAGATCTTCATTAACATTTCCTACATGTCCTTTTTTTTATGATTGTTGTGCTGCCCTGCTATGGAAGCCCATTTCAGCCACTGAATAAAAAAAAAAGTTATTGCGAGTTTATATCTTGCAATTCTGACTTTATAACTCACAATTGCAAGTTTATATCACACAATAATGACTTTTTAACTCGCAATTGCGAGTTTATGTTATGCAATTCTGAGAAAAAAGTCAGAATTAAGAGAAAAAAAGTCACAGTTACCTTTTTTATTTTATTACCTATTTTTTCCATACTCTGTTGTTCTGTTGGAATCTTCTGTTTGTAATGACATGATTGTGTCTGTGTCAGGCGTCCAGTATCGAGGTGAAGCAAGAATGGATTAAAAACATCCGAGAGGTCATTCAGGAGAGAATCATTCACCTGAAGGGGGCACTAAAGGAACCAATCCATGCTCCCAAAACCCCAGCCAAACCCCGCAACAACAGCAAGAGGTCAGACACATTGTACCGCTGCATACTCTATTCCGGTCCTAAAAACGAAACAGTGAATTCATTCAGGATGCGATCATAATCATAGCTCTCATAATGGTGCAAAGAGAATTTGTAGATTCTGCTTTGTTTGTTGTGAATTGTGATCAAATCATTTGAATGTCTATTTGGATGCAAGCATCTGCTAAATGACTAAATGTAAATCTGTAGAAAGAATGAGGCACAACACTTCATGAATATCCATACCCATTTATGTATGACAATGCAGGAGGCGTATGCTCATGTATAAACATTTGCCGTCTTGTCTCTCCTCACGCAAGCTCCATTCGATTGTTAAAATTTGTAAATATGAGGATAAGGATGTGCATTGAAGCCAATATCTGAATCTGATCAAAAAACAAATAGCAAAATTATTTGTATCTGTACTCTCATAAAACTGGATGTGGGCAGGGCTTAAAACAAGCACATCCCTCATCGGGACTTTTATTTGTGTGTTTGGTTGCAGGGAGGCTAGTGAGGATGCTGACAGTCAGGGAGATGGCAGCAGTCAGCCGGACACCATCTCCATCGCATCCAGGACCTCTCAGAACACTGTGGACAGTGACAAGGTACAGGCCACAGATCTGACTGGGGGAGACGGGGGGGGGGGGGGGGGGGGGGGTATGAGAGTTTTTGAACAAATGAATGAAACGCATTTGTCTGAGTTTCACTCCATCTCGACTCGAGCTCGCTGAAAGCACTTGAGAAACAATGTCTCTTTTGCCGCTCGGTACACTTTCATCTCATTTTTTTTGTCTCGAGTGAGACTGTATGACATTCACATTACATGATTTGACACATTTTTACGTAGAAAGGGCAACAGTGCACCGCATTAAAATAAATTATCATTCATGTTTTCATAACCGCTGGCGAAATTTAATTTAATAAAATTGGAATTAAATCATCTTTGAGAGCAAGAGGGTATTTCAGGGGCCTACGCAGCTTGCGTGTTTTGCATATAGAGAAGATCGGCTCCGATTAGTGAATTTACTGAGCTGCGGCATCAAAGTTGGCACAGAGATTTATGTTTATGTAGTTTACACAGAGAAGACAGCGTTTTCGTCATTTTCAAAAAGTTGCACTTTGAAACCTGTTTTTTTTTGTGCATTTTCAGGCCACCAAAACACCATGAAAAGTTTTTAATTTCCGTTTTAGTAGTTCATGTAAACATCACCAAAGAGTATTGTACTACAGTTTTTTACAATCACTTTGCTACTATTTTCAGAACCTTGATGTCATTTTTCAAAACTCAAAACGGTTATCACTTGTAACACAGGCTGTCTAATGTTCAAAACATTGCCTTACGCATTCACATCTTTGAAGAAATCTTGCACTTGCACAATCATTGGTTCAAAACACAAATTTACTGTGAAATACCATTGAAACATAACTATAGATCACCCACTCACAAGCAAACGATAGTTTCACTGTGTCATTGTTCATACAATCATTAAATATTGTAGAACAAAATAGGTTTCATTATGGTACTACATGTACAGTAAATACATCTCTGTAAAAGTACTGCAGTAGTAGAGAGAATACTACAGACACAGTGGAATCATTGAACAAAGTTTGTAATATATTGATGCAAAACACTACAGAATCACACCATAGGTTTATTTGAATCAAAGCAAAAATAATTACCTATGAAATAGAAAAGAAAAGACAGTACTGTAAAACATCAAATGCAGTGTTCCTCAACTTGCTTGCTTGTATTGTAAGAAACAAAACAGGAGTGATTACTGTACTTCTACATTGTCATCAACTCTGTGTTGTGGATTTGGCCACAGGTTCTCATCTACATCACAATGGATGTTTTCATTAGCCAAACATCTTGGAAAAAACCTTAGGGCATGGCGAATCCAGGCCTGACACTGGTCTGCTGTGATGTCATTGCAGGCGTCATCCATGGCCTGGAGAAGAGTGACTTGTTCATGAGCGTGCCTATCATGAACCTTCCATCCCCATGCGGAGAAAAATTCCTCAATCGGGTTAAGGAAGGGAGAGTATGGGGGTAAATACAGGGTGGTAAATTGTGCATGGGCCTGAAACCATGCTTGCACCACATGAGCATGATGGAACCTGACATTGTCCCACACAATGACATAGGTCACATTTTCAGCTCTACAAACCTGATCGAGCTCATCAAGAAAGGTGACAAGGAGAGCTGCATTATATGGTCCAATATGGGGTCTGCGTCCCACCACACCATCTTCTGATATAGCTGCACACATGGTAATGTTGGCCCCACGTTGTCCAGGTACTTGGATGGTTGCCCGCTGGCCAATGAAATTCTGACCTCTCCTCCTTGTCTTGGCCAGATTAAAACCTGCCTCATCCAAATATATGAATTTGTGATGGTCATCATCTGCATCCAGCTCCATCACTCTCTAAAAATACATTTTGGAAAGAGATTTAGAGATTACTGTACAATGTAGAATTTTTGGGAATGTTTTTACAACAGCCATCTTGAAACTGAACTTACCTGAACATACTCAGTCCTCATTTGCTTCACTCTGTCTGCATTTATTTCGAAAGGAACACGGTATAGTTGTTTTATAGATACCTGGTGCCTTTTCAGTATGCGTGCAATAGTCGGCAAACTTATGGATCCCACATTGTTGAATATGTCTTCATTGTCCAAGATATGCTGGCGAATTTCTGTAAGGCGAATATCATTTCTGTCCCAAACGAAATCGACCACAGCCTGCTCCTGTTGGTCAGTTAGAATGTTGCCTCTGCCTCCACTATTTGGCCTGGTCACAATTCTACAGGGAACATTAGAGTAAGAAGACACTTGGTCACATCACCTATTTTGTGATACACATTGGTATGCAGTCATTTGACAATTGAGAATAGCATAATGTTTAGTGCATGCTGATAACTTACTGGTTCTCATTGCGGACAGTTCTGATTATTGAGGCCACGGTTGACCTTCTGAGGTTTGGTTGTATCATTGTAGCCGCCTCAGTCATTGTCATGCCATGATTCATGACATGGTCTACAACTATTGCCCGAATTTCATTGGACACTCTATGCTGTTGCTGCCACTGTCTTGGTTCGTGGCCTTGTCCTCTGCCACGTTCCCCCACACCTCTCAAACGAGGCCCACGACCACCTCTCAGAAGTGGTGCCTGTCCTCTACCATTCCTTTGACCAACATGTCTTCCTCGTCTTCCTCCCACCACTGCTTGACCTCCATTGTGACCTGGATCACCTGCTGGCTCCATGTTACATATCACTATGCTCTTGCAATTGGATCCCAATCAACTCTTCACTATATACTCATTCCACAATGTGCACTCAATCATCAGTAATGAGTTGGCAGAATTGGACAAGCAATTACAAGGGCCTGCATCTATACAGTGCAGTATTGTCAATACTGTAAATAGTCGGAAAAGGTGGTACAGTATTTGGGGCCATATACACAGTGTCTCATAAAGCATTATGATAAAATATTAGGCTACATCCATGGATATTGTAGTCTAATTGGTTCATGCTCCGCGCTAATTGGTGACAATGAATCTCGTTATCTTGGAACATTCATGATTTACAGTAAACATGGAAGATTGTTTGTCTGTTTCCATACAACTATGCATTAAGAGTAATGCAACAGTTACTTATCATTTTGAGCAGTTGTATCAATTGATAGTTAGATCATTGTAAGGAAATGAATAGACACTCATTTGAAATGTAATGTGTGAATTGCCTTTTGAAATAGTAGCACTTTGATGTTAAGTTGTGTCATATTGAACAGGTGATTTTTGTTGAATGAACAAATGATCTAAGTTTTATGTGTATTGTATCCAAGCAATTGAGAAAAGGGTTAGAGTTTTGAAAAATGTGCATTTTTATAATTGGTTGTGAGTTTTGTGTCTAGAGTTGTGAAAAATGACATCAAGGTTCTGAAAATAGTAACAAAGTGATTGTAAAAAACTGTAGTATGCAGATTCAAAGCATATCTTTCAAGACCCAAACTCTAGACTCCACCCCCTGAAGTGTCAGGTGACCAGTGATTGACAGGTGTATGTCACACAGGGTTTCCCTGCTTTAGGTATGGAGCAGGGGCTGTCATGCTTCAGCACAGATGATGAGTACAGCGGTCGTGAGCAGTAAACAGATGTTAAACAGTCATGCTCGACCATGAAAAGTCTCTTCAAACTGTGTACTGGATTCTGCCCTCATAGGAGCTATGAGGCACCCTATCAAATCAAAGTAAGACACACTGAACACAAGACCTCGAAACAGAGCATGTTTGTGCTGGTGTTAAGGCACTTTCATAATAGCTTGTGGTGTTTTATGAGTTGTGCGTGTTTGTGTTGTGAGGTTTGTTCATTTTGCTGATGACCACATCAGTGTGACTTGTTTTTGCTCAGAGGAGAGCGTGTCTTTGGGTGAGTGTGGTGCCAACTCTTGACTCTGTTTGGAGGAGGATAATTTCCTTCTCCAGTTTCCTCTGAGGGCAGATATACTGAAATACTCTGTGTAATACACTTACTCTACTCTGATTGAATTCTACACAACTAAATGTTGAATGAAGGCCGGTCCCTGGTTGTTGTTTTTTTTTTTTTTTGTGCTGTTTTGTTAAAGAAGAAGCAGCAGAATATATTTATGCCTCCATAGTGTATGACTGACATAGATTGACTTTAAAATGAGCCAGTGGAGACTCGGAACACAGTTAATTGTTTTGGGTTGGAGCATGAGGGCTGACTACTTGAATAATCAGCCAGCAAACAACAGATTGTTTATTATGCTTAACAAATGAGTTTAGCTAGATTTTTGTCTTCTTTTTTATACTAGTTTTCATCTGTCCGCATGCTAAAACCCTCTTATCCTCTTAAACTCTCCTAGGTCACACAGTAAATTTGGACCAGTGTCAGTTTCTGCCTGTTTGTTGTTTTTTACAAGGTTACTGTGTCTGTTGGTCTTGCAGTTTAGGATTCAGCTTGTCCAGACCATTAAGATGTTGAAATCTTTCATATGTTGATCCATTATGTCTTCTGTGAAGTCACATGTACATGCTGCTATCACACAGGGTCACCTTTTAAAGGTGGATAATGACTGTTACCACACAGGTTTCCTGAACACTTCTGTGGAGTACTGAGCCAAATTCAATTCTCTGTTGTTTTCAGGCTAATGAGAGCTAAGGACACAGTGTGTGTGTGTCCCTGTGGAATAAGCGTTTCCTTCATTCACTCACAACAGCTCAGGGTCTGTTTATATCTGCACATTGCGGAAATCACATTCACCATACTGCATAATGATGCTTTTATTCTTACAGCTCAGTGCTGAATGCAATTTTTTTTTCAATTCAATTCAAGTTTATTTGTATAGCGCTTTTAACAATACAAATCATTACAAAGCAACTTTACAGAAAATTATGTTTCTACAATATTTAGTAGTAGCTAGTAGTTTGTGCACGTTTGACAGGATTTTAGAAAAATAAAAATAATAATAATAATACAAGACGTAGTCAGCTAGATGATGAACTATCAATATTATTAATTAATAGTAATTATAGGATGCAGTCACACATGTAGCAATAATTGTTAGTTCTGTTTGTTGATTCAAGGTTAGGATCATCTGGGGTCCTCTGAGGGTCAGCATCATCTCTTCTCAGGTGTTCTGGATCCAGACTGGAGCTTGTGTAAATCCTAGTTACCACGGGATGTAAATCCCGTGGCAAAACATAGAAACAAAATAGAGACATCATTAGCATAGCTGCTGATCCAACAAAGTAAAATTAGTTTAACCCAAGCTAAAGAATAAAAATGCAGATGCAACTACACTCACAATTTAAGAGATACATTATTCGAATGCTTGGCGAAAGAGATGCGTTTTTAATCTAGATTTAAACAGAGAGAGTGTGTCTGAACCCCGAACATTATCAGGAAGGCTATTCCAGAGTTTGGGAGCCAAATGTGAAAAAGCTCTACCTCCTTTAGTGGACTTTGCTATCCTAGGAACTACCAAAAGTCCAGCGTTTTGTGACCTTAGGGTGCGTGATGGGTTGTAGCGTGGTAGAAGGCTAGTTAGGTACGCAGGAGCTAAACCATTTAGGGCCTTATAGGTAAGTAATGATAATTTGTAACAGATACGGAACTTAATAGGTAGCCAGTGCAGAGACTGTAAAATTGGGGTAATATGATCATATTTTCTTGACCTGGTAAGGACTCTAGCTGCTGCATTTTGGACTACCTGTAGCTTGTTTATTGACGAAGCAGGACAACCACCTAGAAGTCCATTACAATAGTCCAGTCTAGAGGTCATGAAAGCATGAACTAGCTTTTCTGCATCAGAAACAGATAACATGTTTCGTAGCTTGGCAATGTTTCTAACATGGAAGAATGCGGTTTTTGTAACATTGGAAATATGATTTTCAAAAGACAAATTGCTGTCTAATATAACACCCAGATTTCTGACTGTAGAGGAAGTAACAGTACATCCGTCTAGTTGCAGATTGTAATCTACAAGATTCTGTGTGGTGTTTTTTGGTCCAATAATTAATATCTCTGTCTTATCCGAATTTAATTGGAGAAAATTATTTGTCATCCAATCTTTTACATTTTTAACACACTCTGTTAGCTTAGATAATTGGGAAGTTTCATCTGGTCTCGTTGAAATATATAGCTGAGTATCATCAGCATAACAGTGGAAGCTAATTCCGTATTTTCTAATAATATTACCAAGGGGCAACATGTATATTGAAAATAGAAGGGGACCTAGGACGGATCCTTGTGGCACTCCATATTTTACTGATGATAAATGAGATGACACCCCATTTAAGTAAACAAAATGGTAGCGATCGGACAGGTAGGATCTAAACCATCTTAGAGCCTGCCCTTGAATACCTGTATAGTTTTGTAATCGATCTATGAGTATGTCATGATCTATGGTGTCGAACGCAGCACTAAGATCAAGTAAGACTAGAAATGAGATGCAGCCTTGATCTGACGCAAGAAGCAGGTCATTTGTAATTTTAACAAGTGCAGTTTCTGTGCTATGGTGGGGCCTAAAACCTGACTGAAATTCTTCATACAGATCATTTTTATGCAGGAAGGTGCTCAATTGAGCAGACACAACTTTTTCTAAAATTTTAGACATAAATGGAAGATTTGAAATAGGCCTATAATTTGCCAGTACACTAGGATCTAGTTTTGGTTTCTTAATAAGAGGCTTGATAACCGCCAGCTTGAATGGTTTTGGGACGTGACCTAAAGATAACGACGAGTTAATGATATTGAGAAGCGGTTCTTCGGCTACAGGTAACAGCTCTTTTAGTAATTTAGTAGGTACAGGATCTAATAAACATGTTGTTGGTTTAGATACAGTGATAAGTTTATTTAGCTCTTCCTGTCCTATATTTGTAAAGCACTGCAGTTTATTTTTGGGTGCGATGGATGAAACTGAAGTGTTAGACGCTGTAGAATCTACATTCGCTATTGTATTTCTAATGTTATCTATTTTATCAGTGAAGAAATTCATAAAGTCATTACTATTTAACGTTGGTGGAATATTTGAATCAGGTGGCGTCTGGTAATTTGTTAATTTAGCCACTGTGCTAAATAAAAACCTTGGATTGTTTTGGTTATTTTCAATGAGTTTGTGGATATGCTCTGCCCTAGCAGTTTTTAGAGCCTGTCTATAGCTGGACATACTGTTTTTCCATGCAATTTTAAAAACTTCCAAGTTAGTTTTTCTCCATTTGCGTTCAAGACTACGAGTTACTTTCTTGAGAGAGTGAGTATTACTGTTATACCATGGCACAGTACGTTTTTCTCTAACCTTTTTCAATTTGATGGGGGCAACAGCTTCTAATGTATTAGAGAAAATAGTGCCCATGTTGTCAGTAATTTCGTCTAATTCATGTGTATTTTTTGGGTACAAATAGCAGTTGAGATAGATCAGGCAGGTTATTTGCGAATCTGTCTTTGGTGGCTGGAACAATAGTTCTGCCCAGACGGTAACGCTGAGACATATAGTTAATATCAGTTATACGCAGCATGCTCGATACAAGGAAATGGTCTGTAATATCATCACATTGGGGTACAATATCTATAGCAGTAAGATCGATTCCATGCGATATAATTAGATCTAGTGTATGATTAAAACGATGAGTGGGCCCGGTGACATTTTGCTTGACTCCAAAGGAGTTTATTAGGTCAGTAAACGCAAGTCCTAATGTATCATTTGCATTATCAACGTGAATATTAAAATCTCCCATGATTAGCGCCTTATCAACTGTAACTAGAAGGTCTGAGAGGAAATCTGCAAATTCTTTTAGGAATTCTGTATACGGCCCTGGTGGTCTATACACAGTAGCCAGAGCAAGAGATACATTAGATTTCTTTTGCATGTCTGACAGTGTAACATTTAGCAGAAGTATTTCAAAAGAGTTAAACCTGTATCCTGTTTTCTGGGTAACATTGAGAATATCACTATATATTGTTGCAACACCTCCTCCACGACCAGTCTGACGGGGCTCATGCTTATAACAGTAGTTTGGTGGAGTAGACTCATTTAGACCAAAATAATCATTTGGTTTTAGCCAGGTTTCAGTCAAGCAGAGTACATCAAAACTATTTTCTGTGATCATTTCATTTACAATAACTGCTTTGGGTGTGAGTGATCTAATATTTATGAGCCCAAACTTTAAAAATAGTTTTTGTTCATTTACTTTACATTTTTCTGGTTTAATTACGATAAGATTTTTTCTAGATCCTACATTATATTTTGACCTCACTATTCGGGGAACAGACACAGTCTTAATAGTTTTTACAGCACAAGTACTTTTATCATTTAAGCGGGTGGAACAAAACTCATCATAATAGTTATTAGAGAATTGTCTTACTAGTCACATGGAGCGAAGTGTCCTGGAGATGTTGTCAGAGAGCAGCTCCGCTCCGATTCTGCTGGGGTGTAATCCATCAGCGCGAAACAGCCTAGGACGCTCCCAGAAAAGATTCCAGTTATTAACAAATAGCAGTTTCTGTTCTTTACACCATGACAACAACCATTCATTTAAAGCAAAAAGTCTACTGAACCTTTCGTGTCCTCGTCGATACGTGGGCAGTGGTCCTGACACGACGATCGTCGCCGCGGGCGTCGTGCTGCGAACCGTCTCGATCAGGCTGCTGAAGTCCCTCTTCAGCGTCTCCGTCTGCCGCAGCGTGGTGTCGTTAACCCCGGCGTGAAGCACGACCGCTCTGGGGCTCTCGTCGACCTTCAGGATCGCGGGTATCTGCGCAGAAACATCGAGAACACGAGCACCAGGCAAACAATGAGTGTGCACTTTACCTTCGGCTAACGTAGCACTTACGTGTCGGACGATGGAGTCTCCGATGATCACAGCGTCGCGTCCTGTCTCGCGGAGGGGAGCGAAGCGGTTCCGGATGGAGATGTCGAAGGCAGGAGGGGGAGAAGTCGTCGCCCGGGACCCGGCTCGCGTCCTCCGCTGTGGATGCACCCAGGGTCCGTGGTGTCCCGGCGTCGCAGTGAAGGACATCTGGGAAGATCGCGTCCTGGGTGCACCGGGCCTGTGCAGAGAAACACACGGAGTAGACGTGGTGGGACTGTTAACAGATCGCTGTATACTTACCCCGGACTTGTGAGCGTCAGCCCGGGATGATTCCAGCGCGGTTCTCCGCTCTCTCAGCTGGGCCTGCCTCACCTCCAGGTCGCGAATCTGCTTTCCCACGGCCTCGAGCTCGAGCTGCACAGAGTGGAGACATTCATCCGCCATTAAAGCAAGTAACAGTGAGTACAGCAGTGGTAATGTGTGTGAATAGAGTATTAGCAATGTTAGCGCAGTTAGCTGCAACCACGCCGCTGATGCTAACGGGCTAAAAGCTAATAGCGGACCCGGGAGATCAAAATAAAACTAGTGATAGCGAGGCGCTCTGATTGTTTTTGTTGTAGAATACAATAGAGGATATATTCACACGTTATATAAACGGAAACGATGATGTATACAATTGATTTTTGAGTTAAAAATAGTCAATGAAAAGAATATAGTGACGGAGCTCAAACGCAGTACAGCCGCCAACAACAAACAGGAAGTGTTGTGACATGAATGCATGTCACAAGACCATCATACGGCATTAGATATTTCTTGCTGGATTCATCTTAAGATGAAACCGTATTCCGATTTTTCATTAAAATATGCAGTTTTCCCCCTTTGGCTATGGAATTATTTTAAAAGAAAATGTGAGTTGTGACAGATGTTTTCTTTAGCAGACGGTCCATATGCCTTTGATTTAAATCACTCACAAGAGCAAGAGTCATACAGTCATTCTTACATTGCAATTGAAACCATGTGCTATAGGTTTCTAGGTGTTTACATACTAACTGTTCATGTCAGAATAGTTTGTATGGTATGCACTACTGTATATGACAGGACTGTATATGCAGGATTGTTTTGGACACAAATTTATGGGTCGTTTCCACCGAGCAGTACAGTACGGTATGCAATTATTTCCATTTCCTTTCTCAGAAGATGTGAATGGTACCAAAATAGCAAACTGTACCACTTTTTTGGGACCCTTCTGTTGGAGCTAGACTCACTGCAGAACATTGATTGGTTGACAGAGAATTGTAACTTGCGCATGCTACAACTACACAAGAGCTCAGCGCTATGGATTTTTTTTCTACTGGCCAATCGGGCCAATGGTTCAAATTATTACTTGCCCTGCCACAAGAAATAAATAAATACTGTAAATAAATAAATAAATTAAAAATAAACAAATAAAATAGTTGCCTTTATCATTGTTTTTGATCTATGATGTCTTGTATTCTGATGAATAAGCTTATATGACACCAATAGTTTAGATGCTAATTCAATTTTAGAGTTCTTAATTAAAATTTCAGCCAGAACTACTAGCTTGATTAAATGTAAAGATCAATCATTATTAAAGACAAGTAAACATTTAGTAAATGAACAAAATTACAAAATGAACAAATTACAAGTAATAACACCACTGAATACAGAACAAAAATACAAATGAAATGATTTAGGATTTTATGTTTGTAGGTTTTCAGGGTACAGACTTTGAATAATCACATGTACAATAACATATAGATGTGCATATTCTTCACTGTGTTGCACCTTGATTTTTTATAGCCATTTAAAATAAGTGGTAATCATGAATTGATCCAAAATAAATTAATTATACACACTTGTAGCATGTGCAATGTTTGATTTAAATTAGGCTGTATAACTTCAAAATTTGAAGCAAGAACAGAATGGTCTGACATTAGCTTTGTGAAATTATGCTAGATAAAACACAGCAGACATGTTGAATGAGATGCACGACCACTCTCTGACAGCAGGTGGTGCTGATGGAACAGCAGCGTTTCCTTGGATATCGCTAAATATAAAATTCTATATTGGATCTTTATTTTCACCCAACGTGAACCTGCTCTGTATTTTCTCCTCTTTGCATTCATCTTCAGCGTCTCTGGCCTCTGTTTAACAGCCATTTACAGACAAAATATAATCATAACATAATATTTCCACACAAATGGAACATAGTCTGAAATAAAACAAAAAATGCCTAGATGATCGGTGCATCTCTACTCCACTGTATAAGTTAAATATTGATTACTCACTGTTAAAGCTACTCGCCAATGTGGGTATTTTGACACATTTTTGTATGTATTTGTTCGTTCAAGTGCAAGAAAGATGCGGAGAGAAACTCCACTCGGGGCTCGGTCATCAGAGACACAGCCGCTGTGCGCGTGTTGTACTGAATGGAGTTGTCTTTCGCGCCTTGCTGGAATGCTTTTAAATTGCTTGATTTTTTTTTTTATTTACCAAGGCTTAAAAACAGATGCAAATGATAAACAATGTCACACTTTCTTCTTTGCACAAGAATGACATTGTCCGCTACTTTCCAGCATACACCATGCCTGTCAAGTAAGTGTACGGTTGGTGGTGGAAACACAAGCCAGATCAGGGTGTTCAGTCCCAAATTGAGCTGTACTGCACTGTACCATAGCGCTCTGTGGAAAGAAGGCTTTAAATGATTACGCAAATAGCAATGGTATACCACACGGGTCAAAGTACACCCAATATGAAAAATCAACTTAACAATTACACTTGCAATATTTAACTTTATACTCAAAATGAGCCTTGAAAGCAATGGGTAAAATAAATATTTAGAGTAAATTCATAGCTTGATGATGAATTCCAAAAGATTCCAAAATGTAAATAAAGTTTAATCTGTCATATGTTCTTATATGTATGTACTTATTTACAAAGACAAACACAGACACGTGAGACACAACCAAAGGTGTTCACTAATGAGAGGAGCAGCATGACTGAGCCGTAACCTCTGCTGAACACTGAACTCAGCCAATCAGAGACGCTTCAGAAAGAGAGACGTAGGGAGGGAGGCAGAAGATAGAGAGAGAGAAAGCGAGGACAGATATAGTGGTGGAAATAGGACAGATAAGTCGTCATGCCAAGGTGGATGAATTTTAAACTTTTCAAAGAGAGCAGTCGTGTAAGTGAGCTTCATCTGATCTTTTCTATTTCTTTCTCGACTATAATCCAAGTGTAGTATAATGGTGTGTGTGTGTGTGTGTGTGTGTGAGTGTGTGTGTGTGAGTGTGTGTGTGTGTGTGTGTGTGTGTGTGTGTGTGTGTGTGAGAGAGAGACCGGGGATATCAGGACTGTACTGACAGAATGTATAAGCCGGTCTTCTGATTTTCACTGATTTAACTGGTGGTGAGACAAGTTAAACACTCTGCTGTGAGACTGAAAACAATTTTTTCTGTTATAAATTGTAATAATTTAAAATGCTACATGTGAAATGAGATTTACTAGAGCACATCAGCTGTCTCTCAGATGTTAGTTATTATAATGTGTCCGTGTGTGTGTGTATTTAAATTGATTGATATAATAGGTTGATATCACTGGCAGGAAGTGGATTATTAACACAGTCGACTCACACTGACACAATCTCCCGAACACACCCTCTTTTTTTACTATCATGTTTAAAGTGATAGTTCACCCAGAAATGAACATTCTGTCATTATTTACTCTCCCTCATGTCTTTCCCAACACATTTGAATCCATCTGGCTTTCTGTAGAGCACAAAAGGAGATGCTTTAAAGAATGTTCCTGATGATCTTTTCCAAACATGGAAAAAGCAGACAGTGGGCAGGAACGGACAGACAGCATGCAATTAGTTATGCAACAGATTTGTCTGAGGAACAAACTGAAATTTCAGCCTTTATTTAATGAAAATCTCAACCGTAGCATTTTTAGAAATACATTCAAATATTTGTACAAAATTTGTGCCTTTTTAAATGTATTTCAAAATAATCTGCAAGATATTCATTTGCTAAAATATGTTTCAAAATATATTTGTTAGTGTTTTGTTTTAAATGTGTTTATATATATATATATATAGCTTTCACTGTTTACAACATATATTTTGTATGTATGCATTTATTGATTTATTTACTTGCTGTATGGGATATGATCGGTTTTCTCAGAACATAAAATGGATTACATGACGTCTGTGGATATCTTCCATTTATGAGTTCTGGATATCACTGGTTCAGATATTTGAGTCGCAAGGGATCATTTGCAATTGTGATATTATAAATGGAGATGAATCTAGATGGAAAGCAGTGTTCAGATAGCTTAGATAATTGTCCTTTGTATCTGCTTTGCTGTCTGTTTGCACCTGTACGTGTTGAAGTGACTCGTCTACCTGCAATCCTCCGCGTGAAAACACAGGCTTTTAATACTGTTAGAGAGTCCTCTGATCTCCATAATAAAGCCCTGCAATCTGCGAGACCTTTCACATCGAGCCCATGTGACGTTTATGTCCTTTCTGACGCGTGATCTTCTCCTTCTGAGACCCCTGATTACCTAGCAACCCACCTTTCCTCTCGATCACTGCGGAGACCTGATACTCTGCCAGGCAGATGGTGCAAGAGAGCGGACGAGCACAGCACATCTGCTGAACACTGACCACAACTACACGCTCAGTGACACTCAACAAATAAAATAAATAAAGCTTGTTGAATGTGCTAAGTAAAGTCTAAATAAATAGATGTAAAGGTGATTGTGACTTTTTTTCTTTTTGATTTTATTTCTCAAATTATGAGTTTAATATAAACTCGCAATTGCAAGAAAAAAGTATTTTGAGATGGTCACAATTACCCTTTTACAGACTTCCATATTTAAAAGTAGAGTTTCCTTCAGGGGCAATTGATTTCTGTAAAGTCTTCATTCAAACAGTCTCTGTCAGTTCTTTTTTTTTTTTTTCTTCTTTTATATTATTTTTCTTTTCTTATTTTACTTTATATTATTTTCCCCATTTTTTGTTATTCATTTTCTCTTTTTTTTCTTTTTTTTTTAAATTTTCTTTTCATGTTATTTTATTATTTTTTATATTATTTAATTTATTAATTTATTTTATATAGATTTGCTGTTCAGGTTGACTCTTCCTTATCCACCCAGTTTAAATAGGATAGCATTAATAAATAGGTAAAGCATTTTAAGTTTAAGTCTTTGCAGTACAACCTCACTAAAATAGCTTTTTGAGTGAATCATCTTAAAGTGTGTTTCTGATCAGTGTTACAGACTCTGCTGTCTAGTTCTGTAATCTTCACACAGTCTGGAGGAAAATGAACTTTTAATCAAACATTGACCAGTGACCTGCTGTGACTCTGAGAACTGTCATCTGGGAACATTTTGGACACTTACTTGTTTTGCCCTTCTTTCTGCAGGTTTGGGTCTGAGCGTTGGAATATTTTTTTTTCTTTTTTTGGACCATGTGTTGTCTCTCTCTCTCTCTCTCTCTCTCTCTCTCTCTCTCTCTTCTCATTAGCAGGGTGCCTTGTGATTTCGGCATGACATCATGTCCTAGTTTTTAATTTGTACATTTTGTCTCGTGAAAGTTTGTGGACCTGACTGGTTTATTGTGGACACAGGTGTCCTAACAAAGCAATCACAGCTCCAGTTTATCATATGATCACTCTTTTTATGATGTTTTGTATGATTTGTTTGTTGAAATGACACTTGTTTTAATAATGCGCTATATACACTTTTATTAACATTAATATATTACTACAAAAGTAATGGCTTGATTTAATTATAATTTCTTCATAATATGACCATCAAATTTCACAGCACTCTCAAGCTAAATATGATCAGTTTAGTCATGTTTTGTGTGTTTTCATGCTTCTCTTATAAGAAGTGAATCATGTGTTGTGTGTATATATCTTAATACTCTTTTGCCTGTTCTGTGTCTGACCCTGTGACTCTGTTACCTGTCCGTCATTACACAACCAGCTCAGTCTCACAGCGCCTTATTACTCCTGGAGAATTATTCACCTGTAATCATTTGGTTCATAGTTCATTCAGTCAACTAGTGACCTGTCAGAAAGTGGCATTTTATACTGGTTATGTATGTATATAATAATTAGACACACTTAACATGTAAATAAATTTGTATATCCAGAAGAAAAAGGACTTGATTTTGACTCATTTCTGACCATCTAATTATAGTAAAAAAAAAAAAAAAAAAAAAAAAAATTTTTATTATATATACAGTACAGACCAAAAGTTTGGAAACATTACTATCTTTAATGTTTTTGAAAGAAGTTTCTTCTGCTCATCAAGCTTGCATTTATTTGATCAAAACTACAGAAAAAACAGTAATATTGTGAAATCTTATTACAACTTAAAATAATAGTGTTCTATTTGAATATACTTTAAAAAAAATAATTTATTTCTGTGATGCAAAGCTGAATTTTCAGCATCATTCCTCCAGCTTCAGTGTCACATGTAACATCAGTCTATCACATGATCATTTAGAAATCATTCTAATATTCTGATTTATTATGAGTGTTGAAACAGTTCTGCTGTCTCATATATTTGATCAATAAAAGGTTAAAAAGAACTGCATTTATTCAAAATAAAAAAAAAATGATAATAATATATTTTCTTTACTATCACTTTTTATCAATTTAACACATCCTTGCTGAATAAAAGTATTGATTTTATTTAAAAAAAAAAAGAAAGAAAGAAAAATTACTGACCCAAAATTACTGACCAGTAGTGTATATTGTTATTACAAAATATTTATATTTTAAAAACATAGCTGCTTTTTTTTTTTTTTTTACGTTTTCACATGTTCTGAACAAATATGAAGCAGCAGAACTGTTTCCAACTTTGATAATGAATCATCACATTAGAATGATTTCTAAAGGATCATGTGATAATGATCCTAAAACTTCAGCTTTGCATCACAGAAATAAATAATAATTTAAAGTATAATAAATTTAAAAACGATTATTTTAAATTGTAATAATATTTCACAATATTACATTTTTTTCAGTATTTTTGATAAAGAAATGCAGGCTTGATGAGCAAAAGAAACTTCTTTCAAAAACATGAAAAATAGTAATGTTTCCAAACTTTTGGTCTGTACTGTATATATGTTGCTCATGAGGCCTAATTGAGTTCTCAATTCAGTTTAGTTTAATTTTGTCCCATATGTTTCACTTAAAACATAAAATAGAGACAAATGAGATGATTTGGGTTCATATTGAGATCCTGTGGTTGCAGGGAAATCGGAGTATGCTAGCAAATCTGAATGCAATTATTATTATTTATTTCTTTTGCAATTAATTTTATTTCCATAAACTGATGAATCTCCATTTTGACTACTATTTTAGGTCTTTTAAAAAACATTAATTCAATACAGACTTTTTATATTTTGGTCTCTTCTAAATACTGATGTTGAGTTGAGCTCTGTTGGGTGTGGAGCTACAGATCCCAGCAGGACAATCTTCATTATGAGCTTTGATTGCTTCTGCTGTTAAGGCATGCGTCTCTGAAGCTTTCTGTGGTAAATGGAGGAAACGGGGACATACAGTACACAGGAAATGAAGTTGTTAGTCTGATGTACCAAACGGCTCAGTCAGATTAGAGGAGCTTGTGTATGTTTGATGCTACTGTCCCAGTGACCGCTGTATATATATATATATATATATATAACCCAGCTGAGTTGGCCCATGTTTTTCATGTTTAGCTCTTTATAGGCTATTTTTCTTTTTATGTTTATATGCATGTCTTACTCTTGCCACAATTAAGCAAAATTCCAAAAATGAAATGGGATTTTGAAATACATTACATCTCTACATAAAAAGAAAGAAAAGTCTCAGCGATAAGAAAAAAGGGTTGTTTTTTTTTTCAAAGCATTTAGTCAAAGAACACTACAGCCCAATAAACACTTTCTAGGTTCACCTCTAACAGCTGTCATGATTTCAATTTTAAACACCGACGGAATGAAGATAAAACACATGGGCTCTCCAAAAACAGTAATGTGCACGTGAGCCATGTTTTCAGATCAGTCTTTTTGCTGTTAATATTTGAGAGCTTGAGAAGCTGTAAAACTGATAACAGATGTTCAGTCTGACCAGAGTTCATGTTCTAGAGTCCCCTAACACACTATCTTCAGTCATTACTGAAATAAATGTCACATCTGATCAGGAATCAGTTTCCTGTCTGTGAAGATTCCTTACTCCAACAGATGAAGACTTCCTCCATCGTATCTCTTTTATCTCTCAGTTTCTAAATGCTCTTTTTATTGTTGTATGCCACTTTGCCAGAATTGAGACACTGTTTTATATTATAGTGTTATGTAATACTGTTTACTTTGTATTTGATTTGTGTGTACATGTAGCTAAATACTTATAAACCTAAAACTGAGCATAACATCAAATCAAAGTCTGTCTGTTTCTCTGCTCTCTAGCTCTCGGGAGGGTGCGAGCTGACGGTGGTCCTGCAGGACTTCGTGGCGAGCGGTGCGTCTGAGCTCAGTGTCCAGAGCGGTCAGACGGTGGAGCTGTTGGAGCGGACCAGCGAGCGTCCGGGATGGTGTCTGGTCCGGACCACAGACAAGAGCCCCCCTCAGGAGGGACTGGTGCCCAGCAGCGCTCTGTGTATCTCTCACTCTCGCAGCAGTGTGGAGATGGACTGCTTTTTTCCAGCAGGCAAAGGTGAGAGCGGGAATTGGCTGAAAGATTCTGTTATGCTCTTGCGTTTAGTAGTTAATAAACATATGGTTTTTGCAGATAAATGTTCCTTAACATTTTTCCCCTCAAAGTTCAAAAGAACAGCAGATGTTTGAAAAATTAATATTTTGTCACATTATAAATCCCTGCCACGTTTAATTTAATGCATCTTTTCTAAAAAAAACAACAACATACATTTATTTTAAAAAGATATCTTACTGACTCCAAACACTTGAAATATACTGTATATTTTCATCTTGGATATAAATAGTTATTTAGGTTTTTAGGCGGTCTGATCAAATAATGAGTCAAGAAGATGATGTTGACACTGTTTTTGATATCATTTCCAGTGGGTTTGTTGAGTGCATTGCATTGTGGGATCCAGTGTTCAAGTTCTGTTTGTATTCCAGCACAAGCTTTTGACCTAAAGATTATGAGAAACATAAATTCAGTGTGTCCAAACCTTTGACTGGTAGTGTACGTCATACTGCAGAAACAGTGTGAGCTGTATAGTAGTGCACATGTGAACCTTCCTGTTGTTACAGTAGTTTTATGAGTGAACGGGTAGCCTGGTCATAGTGTTTGCATTTGGTGCATGTGCAACTTTTGTCCACTAGTGGGCACCATCACTCTAGTGTGTCAGATTGACTCCCGAAGTGCTCTTGACATTATTCACACACTAGGCATGTTTGTCTCAGTGCACTAATGACTCGATGTCCTGATCCCCTCAGTAAACATACGATCCTGGGCACACTTGCTGTTTGTTTTCAGTGACAAGAGTAGTCTCTCCTTTTGTCCTTTTGCTAGGAGAGAGATGTTACACACATATACTTAGAGGCCGTTTACCCCAAACACTGCTGTGATCCTATTAGCATCAGCATCTAGCTCACAGGATACAGCACTGAAGATTTTTTTATAGTCAAAATGAAAAAAAGCCATTGATATAACTTTTATAATGTGGCGTAAGTCAGAGTAAATCAGGGTCATGTACAACGCACAGTGATTCCACCAAAAGGCATAACTAGTCTGTTTGCTTACTGGCTGCAGACCAGTATTCCTGTAGACTGTTTCCATTGTGTTCATTTAAGGAGTAATGTAAAGTGTTTGCATTATTCCTCACTATTACTATAACTCACACTGGAATGCCCTAAAAATGGGAAGCAATGGAAGTTTTCTCTGGAATGTGGAACATTCCATTTCCTCGTGTGTGTTGCATTTTAACAACCATCTTTAATTTACTGTAACTCATATGAATCATTTGCTGAAGTAGAAATGTCATTGAAGAGTTCAGCACTTCAGTTGTTACATTTCTCATTGTTTTAGTCTCCTGGGTTTGAGTTCATGTTAGTCAGATACGTGTGTGTGTGTGTGTGTGTGTATGTGTGTGTGTGTGAGAGAGAGAGAGAGAGAGAGAGTGCTGTGTGCACTGCTCCTTTAATATTGAGTCTATTTTAGACTATGCCTGATTTGCATAGCTCCTCCTGTCTGTTGTGCTGGGATACTGTGTGTCATTACCATAAAGATTCTGCTGCAAAATGCAAAAAAGGCCTGATGTAGAACACCTAGCAAGACACCTCAATATGGAAATAAAGGCAGCGTCCATGCAGCTCGGCAACATAATACACCTATTACAGTCAGAAATCAATTATCTGGAAATTCTGCTTAGTTCTCTATTTGATGATGCTATCCATCTAAGACTGAAGTGTGTGAGACAGCTGTAATGAGACGCATGCCAAACCAGCACATGTACTCTGAGATGATGATCTAGATGTTGACTTTGATTCAAGATGTTTCCTTGAAAGATCTTATGCATCTCAACAGTCATCGGCACAGGGTTCGGGTTTTGTCATTGCATTACATATTTATTTATTTTCTCTGTTGTATTTATGCTGCTGATTCCAGTCATTCCAGTATTGCATCACACAGCAGGTGATAAGTCTACTGATGACAGTTTAACCTGCTGCCACACAAACAACAACAGCATCAAACTCATGCAATCTTCACTCATTCTGACATTAACTTGAGACATCAGTGAATCTTTTCTTTCTCATCTAGTTCAGAAGTTCAGCTCAAGCTATCTGTATGGGAATATGTGTTTCCTTTTTCCAATGTAGACAGCACTGCTTTTGTTAACACACAGCTCGTAGAAACGGGCCCGGCAGCTCGCGCCAGTTCTAGACACGGTGAAAGTTTCCTGATTGTGACGGAAGGCCGAATTTACATGACACATTATAAATGAGCATAGTCTGCGATAGATACAGTGCCAAAAAGAAGAGAAGAGGATAAAGACAGAGGTAAAGAGATGCAGTGAAAGAACAATTTATTGCATAGGAGTAAGATACTATAATTTCATTGCAGTTATTTTTACCTTAAACTTAATGTTAGCAGTTGTTCTGAGTTCTGAGTCACCAGACTGTGATTTTGTACAATCATGTCAGTTTTAAGACGCATTTTTTATTATCACTTTTTTATTAATGTTTTACTATACAGTTGTGCAGTTTTGGGGGGAAACAGTACAGGCCAAAAGTTTGGAAACATTACTATTTTTCATGTTTTTGAAAGAAGTTTCTTCTGCTCATCAAGCCTGCATTTATTTGATCAAAAATACAGAAAAAAATGTAATACTGTGATATATTATTACAATTTAAAATAATTTGTTTTCAATTTATTATACTTTAAATTATCATTTATTCCTGTGATGCAAAGCTGAATTTTCAGCATCATTACTCCATTCTTCAGTGTCACATGTGACATCCGGTCTATCACATGATCCTTTAGAAATCATTCTAATATGATGATTTATTATGAGTGTTGGAAACAGTTCTGCTGCAATGTGTGTGTGTGTGTGTGTGTGTGTATATATATATATATATATATATATATATATATATATATGCTAAATCATGAACACAATGACAGGGTGAAATGGGCTGTGATGCATGGGGCGCCAGGTAAAATCTTGCCTAGGGCAGCAAATTGGTCAGGGCCGGCCCTGCCCGTAAGCATACTATAGCTGGACACATTGTCATGACTTCACGTTATCACATCCAACAAACTGACTGCGCCTTTGTCTGAAAGTGAAACATGATAGAGATTCTGTTGCTCCGCCTCTCTCTCTCTATCTCCTCTCTGTAAAGTCAGGCTGAATGAGAGTAATCACTCATTGGCGCGGGTGCAGTCCTCCGGGAACATCTCTCTCTCTCTGTGCTGAGACATGCATGTCTGATCGGTCATGAGGAGTGATAAGAGTGTGCGCTCCTGCTGCGGCTGGATTTCCTCTAAATGCTGCTGCTGCTGTCATGTGGGAGGTGGGTTTCACAGATGCTGTTCTAGAACTGCAGAATAATGTAGGTTTGCATTGATCTGGTTTACCCATGTGACCTGTTGAAGTAGTTTATTAATCCCTTGTGAAGAAGTGTGCACGACTGTATTGAATGTGCACTTGTGGCTCTTAAAAAAAACTGTATTTTCAGAAAATATTAATGAAATAAAAGGCCACTTAAGTGTACTAATGACTTTTTAACAACCTTAATTAAAATGTGCACTTTACAATAATGTCAAGTTTTACTTTGAAGTATACTTTAAATTATTGTTTTAATAATAGTTTTCGTTCTTTATAGAAGTACACTTATTTTGACTAACATACTAAAGCATTTGCAAAGCATTTGAAATGTAATGTATTATAAATGTAATTGCAGCTTCTTCATTGGAATGTAGTAGATATCATTTAAATACATGACATGCGAGTTTCCAATACATTTAATTTAAGTATACTTTAGATTACCATAAATGCTTGGCAGTACATTTGACACTTTAAAGTACACTTCAAATATATTTCAAAGGCGACAGAGTTATGAAATTACATATATATGTACTCAAGTCCTACTTAAGTGGGTCAAAAAAGCACACTCACGTTTGACTAACTGTATTTGAAATGATTTTATTTAAACGATCTAAAATCTTTATGTAATTACAAAAAACATGCAACTGAGTATCTGAAAACATTCAATTCAGTTTGTGTTTAAGTATATAATTTTCATTAAAATCTTTTTCCCAAGGGATAAAATGAAGGTGTCTGTTCTTGAAATAATTACTTTTGGGCATTTATTACTTAATCTGATAGATAATTTGTTTTATCTTGCATGTCATTCATATCTCTGGTCGGTGGTTTGAAATGATATTGACTGTAGCGCTGCAGTTGTTTGCTCTGTCTTGTGTCATGGATAGATGAGGGTTGTTTGCACACGCGTGTGTGTTGATGACAGGGTGAAGTACCTCTCTGCTCTTCTCTAATGTGGACTAAAAGGGCTCTTTCTCCGACTCTCTCACTCTCTCCATACTGATTATCTCAGGAAGTTGCTCTGCACAAAGAGACCGGGCTAAAAACACAACCTCTGTTGTGTCAATGTCATCACATTCTGGAGTTGTTTGGAGTCTGTGGCTCTGGCGTGGGCAGAATTGTATTTTTGGTCGGGCCTGAGCACTTTAAATAAGTCGGACTCAATATTCAGGTTCTTTGATCTTATTGAAAAATAAATCGTAGAACACCGTTCTACGTAAACCCGAGTAACAGTACGAACGAAAATTAAATATTGTTTTATTTGTTCTGAAACGGAAGTCATTTAAAATTGTACCTCTATTTAATTTTAATTTCATCAGTGTACAGTAAATGTACAACACTCCTTGTATCTTATGCTGGCTACACTGGAAGCTGCCTATTCAAGGCACTGTATTTCCTCATCTGATTTCCTCAGATATATTAGATCATAATTAAAGTGAGAAATTATTTTATTTATAGGTGCAGTTAGTCATTGGCATCAGTTGAAGATATTATAAATAATTATCTTTGTGAGGATGACTGGTGCAATCTGGTCTGACATCCTTTAGACACTAAATGGCATTAAACGTTTTTAAAAGCCCTTTTTTATAGAGTTATGCATTGCTGCTGTTTTTATAACATAACTGCAAATTATAGGCTAACTTAATGAGTGAACACACATGAATACACAGGTGTGATATGTCTGGACAGCCTGGATAACACCAAATTAAACAGCTGTCAATCAAACTCAAACTGAATTGCTTATGAAGCTGTTACCTGCTGTGTTGTGGTTTTGTCTCTTACTCAAAATACACATTCATTTTGGCGTTACCAGTGTTGTCATAGTAACGCATATTTCTGGGTCTGAGGTCGTCAACAGCTTTGAGTGAAACAAACGGGTTGTCATCTGGTAATTACGACATGGCATGAATGCATCAATGCAGTGCACTTATTACTTACCAAAAGGAGTGCCCATCAAATGTGTCTTGGAGAAGGATCCCACCTTAAAAAGCTTGTCCTGGGACATGCAAATAGTTCTCAACTCAAACAGTTGACTAGACTGAGCCAGTGTTTGTTTAATGTAAATGGCCCTCCATACGCTTGCAGCTTCTGAGGGCTGATGTCCTTCTCGTCCTGTGTCCCGCACAATAACTGTACTGACAGATTCAGCTGCTTGCATTGGCATCCAGACTTATGTAATCTAATAGTAGTTTACAGACTCTAAATGTAGACATCTAGTCATCATTGTATATACTATGCGACATGTAGAAATGTGCCCAGTGTGCACGGGCTGGATTCTTTGCATGATTTGTGGTGTTACAGAAGACAAAGGAGTGTGAGGAAATGCAAGAATCAAGCAGAACGTGTGTCAAACAAGAAACCTGTAGTAGTCTACACCTCCTGGAGTTTAACATCAAGTGAAGATTAGTTTGTCAGGCACTGTGTCACTTGCAGTATTCAAGTGTGCGTTATTTTTATCACTAATGTACTATTATAGTTGTTTTGTTAAAATTCTGAATTAGATATTTTGGTCACACTTTATTTCAAGGTCCAATTCTCGTTATTAACTAAGATTTTTACCTCAATAAACTCCTCATTAGTGGTTTATTAATAATTAGGAAGGTAGGTTTTGTGTATGATTAGGGATGTAGAAAATGGTCATGCAGAATAAATGCTTTATATGTACTAATAAACAGCCAGTATGTTAATAATAGGCATGTGAATAAGCAACTAGTTAATAGAGATAATTGGTCCCTATACTTAAATTACAAGTTTTAGTAATTAGTTTTTAAATTTGTATTATATTATTTAATGTCTATGTATTGTTTATTTATCTATTCGTTTCATTTGTTTACTACAGTACTTCAAGGTAAACTAAATGAAAAATGTTGCCTCAGCAACTAGCTAATTTGATTGGTAAGCTGATTTGATTTAAACATCAGTAAAGTGTTGTTGTTGTTGTTGTTGACTAATGTCGGATTTCTTGTATAGTTACTTTGATGTACACTTTTTGATACTGTTATAGAAGATGTGGGTGACTGAATTATTATAAATTCCCCCCTAGCTATAATTGATGATACTCTATGTATTAGTGCTTACTTCAGTGTTGCTTAAGTGACTTAACTGTTAATAGGTACAGTAGTGTTGTACATGACTCCTGCAGTTTTTGAAGAGCAAATTAGTTCAATCCTCTTTTCATCGAAAGAGCCTTAGTGGCTTTTTGAAGACGGCTTCAGGAGAGAGATAATGTGGGAACATAGCAATTATTCCCCTGTTGTTCTTCCTCCTGAGCGCTGGGAACATTAAGAGTCAGTAATGCTGTAATGTAGAGTCAGCAGAAATGCGTCGTGAGGCAAGAGGTGTTGTAAGGCATGTGAAACTCCTCACCTATGAATGGAATGCTGTCCGTCTGGACTGCCTGTGTGTTTCAGAACCGAATCTAGTGTGAAGTATCTGGAAAAATGCCACACACTTTTAAACATGCCTGGGTTCCAGTCAAGTGCAAAGACTCAACAGATGATGAGGACACATCTGCCTGCTTCAGTGAAAACTAAACCATTCTCTCAGACGCACCTCTGTGTGTCAGGAAGTCGTGTGGAAGACGCCACATTGTTTGGCAGAAGGAGGAATTTATGAATGGATTGTAAATATTTCTCAGCCTTAAATCTAAAGTTAAACCTAAAAGCTGAAATGAAGTGTCATTTCTTATAGCTATAACTGCAAGTTGAGTTAGGATACAGTAATTAGGGATGTGCACGGATAGTCGAACATTCGAATATTCGTTCTGCTCTAATTATTCGATAAATAAAAATGATATTCGAATTTCGAAAAAAAAAAAAAAAGTTCACATTAAAAACCCAATTTGGTGACTTTTTGTGATTCTCCACGGCATATTTGAAGGTGTATGCAAGCAAAAAATAATTAATGAATGATTAAGGGGCCATTCACATATCGCGCCTAATATGGCGTGGAAAAGGCTATGTGCGCGGCTTTCTCCTTCTTTCCAAAGCGCTCGGGCAGAAGCGCTCCTGAGGCGACGCGTTCTCTCCATGAAGACGGGGAAATTTCAGCAAAGGATAAATGGATTTGCAGCACAAAATAAATCGCTTTCAGTAGCTCTGCTACTAAATTTATTTCAAAATGGCAATCCATATACAGCTATGATCAGCTGTTCCTTCATCTTGGCTGAGCTTTCAACGTTGTTACAGGAAAGGATGAAGCTGAATGTTTAGTTCTTGTCACATGACCTGCAGTGCGCTTGCTGCATTCTGAAAGTTGAGATGTTTTTAACTCGATGCTGTTCGGACGCTCCTGGAAAAAACGGGACCGCGTCGCACCGCGAGCGTATCGCGACCGCGTCGCTTCCATTATGAGCGCGCATACCGTTCGCCTACATTGGAAATAACGAACTTGAGCATGCAAAAGACGCGATATGTGAACGCCCCCTAAAAGAACTGCGGTCTTCTAGTACTTCAAATATGCCATTATTTGAAGTACTATAATGGTTAATACCATTAACTCTGTGTTGAATCCATGCACCTCTGATCCGACAGAGGTTTCAGTTAGTACATGTGAGAAATTTCTTGGTTATTTTACTGACAAAGTAGCAGCTGTCAGACAAAACTGCAGTGCTAATTTTAACGTGTTTGTACCTGCTGCTCCGGTGCTTTCTGCTGTTTTTGAGGATTTTAAGCCAGTTTCACTTACACTGCTTTCTGAGGTAGTGCAGCACATGAAACCCACCAACTGTCCGTTAGACATTGTCCCAGCCAGGATAGTGAAATAAGTTTTTAATACCACCATTGGGTCAAGTTTACTCACTTTAATTAATTTGTGTCTTAGTCTAGGTTGTGTCCCAGCTGCATTTAAACATGCTGTGGTCAGGCCTCTACTTAAGAAACCAAATCTTGACCCTTCAGTGTTATCTAACTTTAGACCAGTTTCTCATCTGCCTTTTCTGTCAAAGGTTTTGGAAAAAGTTGTTTTTATACAGTTAAAAGCCTTTATGCAGAAAAATTCTGTCCTTGAAAAATTTCAGTCTGGTTTTAGATCACGTCACAGTACGGAGTCTGCACTGCTAAGAGTACATAATGATATTGCCTTGTCTGTGGATGCCGGGAGTCCTGCTGTGTTAGTGCTTTTGGACCTCACAGCAGTGTTCGATACGGTGGACCATGCAGTCCTCCTCTCTCGTCTTGAGCATTGTGTGGGCATTCGAGGTTTGGCACTTCAATGGTTTAGCTCCTATTTAGCAGATAGGAGCTTCTCTGTTATGATTGGTGAATGCTCCTCGTCGGCTGCTCCTCTTTCTTGTGGGGTACCCCAGGGTTCAATTCTTGGCCCAATCTTGTTTTCTTTATATATGTTGCCGTTAGGGAGTATTATAGGAAAGCACAATCTATTCTTTCACTGTTATGCTGATGACTTGCAGATTTATTTGCCTTTAAAACCGAATGATAATGTCGCACTAGACTCCCTACTTAGTTGTATCGATGATATTAGGATGTGGTTGTCACAAAATTTTCTTAGTTTAAATAATGAAAAAACGGAGTGTATCATCTTCGGCAACCCAAACGGTTCAGCGGTGAGTTTGGGGGCTTTGGCTCCATACCTTAAGCCTGCTGTCAGAAATTTAGGGGTTACTTTTGATTGCGACATGAAATTTGACAAGCAAATCAGCAATATTGTCAAAATGAGTTTTTTTCAGCTTCGTCTTCTAGCTAAAGTTAAGCCTTTTCTTAATAGGCATGATCTAGAAAAGGTGATTCATGCTTTTATTAGTTCGAGGTTGGATTATTGTAATGCTCTCTATGTAGGTTTAAGTCAAGGCTCTATTGCACGACTTCAACTTGTGCAAAATGCTGCCGCTCGGTTTTTAACAAATACACCTAAGCGTGTACACATTACTCCTGTCCTCTATTCCTTACACTGGCTTCCAGTACAGTTTAGAATAGATTTTAAGATTTTGTTGTTCGTTTTTAAGGCCCTAAATGGCCGAGCACCGGAGTACATAAGTGAGATTTTAACCCTGCGTGAGCACAGCCGGTCGTTACGGTCTTCAAATCAACTGGTTTTAGAAGTCCCAAGGTCAAAGTACAAGCGTTGGGGTGATCAGGCGTTTGCAGTTGCTGCCCCAAGACTTTGGAACAAGTTACCCCCTCATATCCGTACAACTGCAGATGAAACTCTTTTTAGGTCTAAACTTAAAACCCACCTGTTTAGGATGGCTTTTAATACATAGTAGTGGTGACACAATTTCCCTCTTGCTGTTTTCTTTTTTGTTATATGTATTTTATGATATGATGTTTATTGTATTCTATGATGTGAAGCACTTTGGATACCTGACGGTTGTTGTAAAGCGCTATACAAATAAATGTTGATTGATTGATTGATTGATGTCGTGGAGAATCAAAGTGATCCAAGAACATTGTTGCGTCATCTCTCAAGCAACGAATAAACACAGCTAACTTGGAGAATGCAGTGAAAACTCCTCTTCTCGCGTCTGCCCTAGACCCTCGGCACAAACATCTCAGGTTTCTCGATGAAAACATGAGAGAAGTAAGGAAAAAAACCTTTTTTGAACATTATCAGAACATTTTCCTTGATGCGAGTGGTGCGGATGCAGCCGCTGTCACCAACGATGAAGAAGATGCAATGCCCACTCGTCGGAAAAGGCTGAGCCAGTTCTCCAGCGATGATTACAGAGAGTCCAGCCGAGACAAGCGGGAACAGTTCTTGATGGAGCCATGTATTCCATGTATTCCACCAGATGAGGATCCCATTCAGTGGTGAAACGAAAACACGAAGCGCTTAACAAAACGTATTCGCTTAGCACACCGTTGTGAGTCCCGCCAACGTCTGTGCCGTCAGAGCGCGTTTTCTCCGCAGCCGGCCTTATTGAGCCGACTTTCCCCGAATCATGTTTACATGCCCGTATTTCTTAACAAGAACATTTGAAACAATAGAAAAAAAGCAAAATAGATTTGCTGACAGTTTAAAAGTTAAGTGTAAGCTACATTCTGTACAATAGCCTAATTGCTGCAGGCTGCTTTACGTTTTTTCTTTGTTCACTTTTTTTTTTTTTTGCTTTTAATCTGTACTTTTGTTTGTTTGCACGCATTGTTAAAGGTTTTCAGCTACAAAACACGATGTGTGTTGTAATATAGTAATTTGCCAATAGGTGTCACTGTTGTATTGCCATGTAGTTGTGTCACTACAGTTCTGTTATTCATTCTTCTTCTTTGTTTTTCTTCTTTTTCGTTGGATATAATAAAGAGCACATGCAACTTCAATAGGTTATGGGCCCAGATCTTCGCTAAAGCAAAAAAAAAAAAAAAAAGGTAGTTTTACACTATTTCTTTTTTGTGAAATAGACAGTGTTGTGGAACTCACAATGGAGGATAAACTGTTTATTGAAAAGCTGAGTGGGCCAGAGAACTGGGCAACGTGGAAATTTCAAATGGAACATTTGATGAAAGCTAAAGGACTATGGGGCATGGTGATGGAGACTGACAACGTGGCAGAAGGAGCAAATGCACAGGCAAGAGCAGAATTTGAAAAACGGAAAGAAAAAGCATTTTCTGTGTTGGTGCTGAATGTGAGTACGTCTCAGTTGTACCTGATAACAAGCTGTAAGACCCCTAAGGAAGCGTGGGACACGCTAAAAGGACATTTTGAGAGAGACACTCTTGCAAACAAGCTGTTTCTGAAGAAAAAATACTTCAGATGTGAAATGAAGGAAGGAGAAAACATAACTGAACACTTGAAACGAATGAAGGAGCTAACTGACCAGCTAGGGGCAATAGGTGCGGTGATTGAAGAGGAGGACCAGATTGTAACACTGCTGGGTAGCTTGCCAGCAAGCTATGCTACAATTGTTACTGCACTGGAAACTAAGTTGGACAGTTTAACACTGCAGTTTGTTCAGCAAGCATTAATAAATGAAGAACAAAAACGAGTGTCTGCTGATGGTAACTATGGCGGTGCTATGTCCAGTGGTGCTGCTTCTGGAGGCGCATCAGCAATGTCAACACTAGTTCGTAGTGATATGCAGGCTAACTCCAAGGCAGTGAGAGCTGACAGATCCGGCTCGTGGAGATGTTACAAGTGTGGGAAAGAAGGACATATCAAGCGTGACTGTCCAAGTAAGAAAAAACAGACTAAAACTCACAAAGCCAAAAATGTAACATGTGAACATGATGAAGACTCGTCTGAGAGTGCCTTCGTCGCCAGAGAGGCAAATCAGGATAAGATGACACAACAGGTAGAGTGGTTGATCGACTCTGGAGCTTCAAAGCACATGACGTGTCATGAAGAAATTCTTCAAGATTACCAGAAATTTCCAAAAACACAGTCTGTGAAACTTGGTGATGGCAGAGTGGTTGATGCTCTAGGATTTGGTAATGTTAAACTGAGAATGGCATTAAAAATCAGTGATGTAAAAAATGTCACAATGTTTGATGTGCTGTATGTTCCCAAGTTATCCGGGAATCTCTTCTCAGTGGGAGCTGCTGTAAAAAAAGGAAATACGGTGCAGTTCAAGAAGTCTCGCTGTTACATCCGTGATAAAAATGGAAATCTCAGAGGAATGGGAACACAAAGATCTGATGGAATGTATCAGCTGGATGTTGAGGGAAGGTCGCCCACCTGTCACTGTGCATCAAGTGCATTAGTAGCAACCAGCTTGTGGCATCAACGACTGGGTCACACCACTAAGTTGAAGGAACTTAAAAAACTGGTGAATGGAGTGGACTATCCTGCAGAGAAAGAAGTTCCATTCTGTGAAGCATGTGTGGAAGGCAAGCTGTCTAGAAAGCCACATAAGCCAGTGGGAGAAATCCGTTCCAAACGTAAACTACAGTTGGTTCATAGTGACGTCTGCGGCCCCATGCAGACTGAATCTATAGGTGGATCAAAGTACTTTGTGACTTTTATTGATGACTATTCTAGATGTTGCAAGGTGTACTTTATGAAACAGAAGAGTGAAGTTCTTTGCAAATTCAAGGAATTTGAGAAAATATTATCCAATGAGTGCGGACAGAAAATAGCAAGACTCAGAACGGATAATGGTGGGGAATACACATCCAAAGAATTTCAAGAATACTTGAAGGCTCAAGGTATCCACCATGAGACAACTGTACCTCACACACCTCAGCAAAATGGTGTTGCAGAAAGAAAAAATAGGACATTAATTGAAGCAGCGAGAACCATGCTCTCTCACGCTAAATTAACAAAGTCTTACTGGGCAGAGGCTGTAGCGACCGCAGCTTACATACAGAACAGACTCCCCACATCTGTTCTGAAACAAGTGACGCCCTACCAGAAATGGTGCGACAAACAGCCAAATGTGAGTCACATGAAAGTGTTTGGTTGCGTAGCTTATGCACATGTCCCAGACATTGAAAGAAGAAAACTGGACAAAAAGGCTGTGAAGCTTCGTTTCGTGGGATATGCCAACAATGCCAAGGGCTATCGCTTGTTTGACGAAGAAAAAAGAAGGATTCTAATTCGTCGGGATGTGATCTTCAACGAGTCAGACTTTGACTTGAAACAAGAAGTGGATATTTCTTGTTCGGAGAATGAAGTTATCATGAAAACTGACGAAAGAACCCCAGTCGATGCTACTGTCGATGAAACTGCTAGAGAAGGTGGCAGAATCAGAAAACCACCTAAGAGATATGGCTATGATGAGTTTGCCGACCTGGTGACTGTTGATCATTATGCTACTGTTTGTTGTGTTGCAGAACCAAGCACACTGAAAGAGGCAATGATGAGTCCAAATGCAAAGGAATGGCAGGAGGCTGCTGACTTGGAATATGAATCACTGCTGGAAAATAAGACATGGGTTTTAGTGAAACTACCAAAGGATCGGAAAGCCATAGGATCAAGATGGGTGTTTAAAGTCAAGCATCATAGTGACGGACGAGTGGAGAGATACAAGTGCAGACTTGTGGCTAAGGGTTACTCACAGAAGTATGGTGCTGACTACGATGAAACTTTTTCACCCGTGGTACGTTTTAGCTCAATACGTACGTTGCTGTTCTTTGCAATCCAGAATAACATGCATGTGCATCAGATGGATGTGGTAACCGCATTTCTAAATGGACACCTGGATGAGGAAATCTATATGGAGCAACCAGAGGGATACATCAGACCAGGAGAAGAAAGTTTGGTGTGCAAGCTGAAGAAGTCAATATATGGACTGAAGCAGTCCCCTCGCTGCTGGAGCAAAACTTTCACAGAGTTCATGAAGAACATTGGATTCAAACAGAGTACATCAGACCCATGTGTGTTCGTGAGATCTCGACAGGAGCTGGAGATATTAGCTGTGTATGTTGATGATCTAATTCTGATCACAGAGTCGATGGAAAGCATGGAAGAGCTGAAACTTGCTCTTAAGAAGCGCTACAAGATGAAGGACATGAGAGAACTGTCCTACATCTTGGGAATCTCTGTCATCCAAGACAAAGACAAAAACTGTGTGTTTCTTCATCAGAAGCATTACATTGAAGCCGTTCTTCAGAAGTATGGTATGCATGATGCAAACCCTGTTGCAACTCCAGCTGATGCAAATGTAAAGCTAAAAAGGGACGATGGTGTCAGCAAGCCTGTGAACCCAAGTACTTACCAGTCTATGGTTGGTAGTCTACTGTATGCTGCGATGGCCACACGGCCGGACATAGCACAAGCTGTGAGCGTTGTGTCAAAGTTCAATGCAAATCCAAATGTTTCACATCTGACTGCAGTGAAGAGAGTTTTACGGTACTTGAAGGGTACACTGAATCTCGCTCTCAAGTATGAGCGGTCAGAGTCTGGAACTTTGGTCGGTTTCTCAGATGCTGACTGGGCAGGAGACCAGGACGATCGTCGCTCTACAACCGGAAATGTGTTCTTACTGGGTGGAGGAGCGGTGAGTTGGCTCAGCAAGAAACAGTCAACTGTTGCTCTTTCAACAGCGGAGGCTGAGTATGTTGCACTTAGTCAAGCAGCTCAGGAATGTACCTGGCTTAGACGACTACTGAGTGATCTTGGAATGGATGCTACTCCTGTGGTCATCCTGGAGGACAACCAAGGAGCCATTGCAATCGCAAAGAATCCAGTTGATCATTCAAGAACCAAGCACATTGACATTCGCTACCATTACATTCGTGAATGTGTGCAGAATGGACAAATACAACTGCAATATTGTCCCACAGATGACATGAAGGCTGACATCTTGACCAAGCCATTGGTGAGGCAGAAGTTTGAGTATCTTAGGAGTGAGATTGGACTTTGTTTCATTTAATTCTGTTTAGTCTGATCTTAAAAGGGCTAGAATGTGTTTAGTGTTAAATATGTTACGGTGTAAACCAGTATAACATGGCATAATTTTTTTTTTTTTTGGTTAATATAATTTACTAAGAAATGGCTTAGTCCTATTGTAAAATTAAGTGGGAGTGTTGTAATATAGTAATTTGCCAATAGGTGTCACTGTTGTATTGCCATGTAGTTGTGTCACTACAGTTCTGTTATTCATTCTTCTTCTTTGTTTTTCTTCTTTTTCGTTGGATATAATAAAGAGCACATGCAACTTCAATAATGTGTAATGTTGTAGCTTATTGTAAGCTTGTTCAAAATGACGAAAACAAATGTTGCTGAAAAATAACGTCTGACTCATTAAACTTAATTAAAAAAAACGAATATTCGAATATTTGTTTTTTGTGAGCTCAAATATTCGAATGTGATATTTGTGGAAAACGCCCATCCCTAACAGTAATCAAACTGTTGTGTGTAAATCGTGGTACATTCTTTTTTCCAGAGCATGTGCTTCTAAATGATAGCTTGTTTATTCGTTTTTGTTTCACTTTTTTCAAATTGATAACCATGACATCATTTCTTTCAGTCTCTCTGTGGGAAGTATCAGGAGTATGAGGTGAGAGTATCAGTCACTCTTTCACAACTCAGAGACTTTTGGGCTCGTTTTTCTCTCTTTGAGGATTTCAGGGGAGTTGCCATGCCACAGTACTCCTCAAATGAAGTCATGCATGGTATTTTTACTGCACAGATCCGCTGGATTGAGTTGCAATAGGCCAGTGAAGTACCTGTGAGTAGAAGAACAGAACCTGAAGGAAGTGATGTCACAATTGGTGATAATTAGAGAGTCAATTAGAGTGTTCTGTCTTTAGCACTGAGTTTTCTTTCTTTCTATTTTTTTTTTTTTAAATACCACTTACTGCTGTAAAAGTCGGTTTGGTATTGTTAACGAAAACTGGGATTGAAAAACGGTCTGCAAAAATGACTATTTAAGCTTGACAGCATCAGTGACTTAAATTTACAGGCCATGAAATTTAAAGTAATTGTTTTTATTTTTATGAAAAAAAAGATATATATATATATATATATATATAAAACCTAAACATGCATAGTATTAGTAATATTAAGATCATTTATTTGCAGCATTATATACCTATTTGAGTCATTCTTGTCTATCAATGAAACTACTATTTTTTTTTTTTTTCCTCATATTTTAGTTTTGGTGCCTTAATGTGGCAAAATTTGATAAAAGAAAAAAAAGAGCATTTATATTCGCATTGTTCACATCCCTTTTATCTATGAGGTTCAGACATACTTGTAACTTAAACCATGCAATGTTGCAGTTCCTAATAAAGTTACTAGCCAAATGAAGAGTAACGGACTTTCGGCATAATATACTAGCCAAAGTCAGTTTTATTCAGAATTTTGGCATATTTATACATGTTCAGTTCTATAACATTTCTTGCAGGAGCTTTCCATGAGCAGGACTCTGATATCTGTTAGGTGGTTTTGCTTTGTAGTAAAAGTAGTCATATGATCCAGATGCTGCTTTCTGTGGAAATGTGATGTGACCACTTAAAAGAACAAAGAACTCTGTCTGTCTCTCGGTTACTGATGCAGCAGCAGGAGAAGTGTGTGTGTGTGTGTGTGTGTGTGTGTGTGTGTGTGTAAAGGGCAGTGCTTAATGACTGTTCTCATTAAAGCCTCTCTTTGCTCCACACATAATCACACACTCACAAGACTCCGCGTTTGTCGTCAGTCAGTCTGTGTATTACGCAGGTTCGCTCTTCAAAAAGCTCAACAGCACTTGACGGGATGCACTCCAACAAGCAGCAGATGAACACACACTCCTGTGATAGCTGGTTCTCGTGAATGGCTCGCACGTGTTCAGTCTAGCCTGGTGGTTCTGTTTTAGGACTCTGACAGCTCAATGCTCAGTTGAGGCAGAGATTTCTGCAGAGTTGTTCTGTTGTAGTAGAGATTCACTTATATTTCAGTCACAAGCTTTACGATCAACTCTCAAAAGGTCAGTTCCTCTAATGAGTCAGCCATTAAAGAGCGTACTAAATGCACAGATGTCATCCACACATGGGCGTTCGGAACAAGTTCTTCTTCTGGTTATGAGACTTGATGATCTTATCATGAATCAGCAAGAGAAAAAAAAATACGTTGACATTTTTCAGTGATGCTTCAGTGAGATATAATGCCAATTTGTTTGAAATGTTAAATCAGAGATGGGACCAAGTCACACATGTGCAAGTCTCAAGTAAGTCTCAAGTCTTAACCTTCAAGTCTCAAGTAAGTCCCAAGTATTTTTTTCTTGGGCAAGTCAAGTCAAGTCAAGTCACAAGTTATGTCAAGTCAAGTCAAGTCCTGTAGTAAGTCAAGTCAAGTCCAAGTCAAGTCACCTTATTATTGTAATTTTACCTGCAGAGTCTGATCTTAATAAAGTTAAAAGACAAGATATAAGTAACAGTAAATTAAAATAATTTGGATTTGCATTGTAAATACTCATGTTCAGTAAAATACATCATGGAATCAAACAAAATTGTAACTTCATAAAATTATTTATTTTTCACTTCTGCCAACAGAAATGTTTTACATTTTCAACATTGAGTCCATAAAACAAATAACAGCTAAACATCCAACAGACTCCTCTCTGAACACCTCTCTCTCTTTCTCTCTCTCTCTCTCTAACACGACTGACATGACATTCAGCCAAGTATGGTGACCCATACTCAGAATTTGTGCTCTGCATTTAACCCATCCAAAGTGCACACACACAGAGCAGTGAACACACACACACACACACACACTGTGAACACACACCCGGAAGCAGTGGGCAGCCATTTATGCTGCGGCGCCCAGGGAGCAGTTGGGGGTTCGATGCCTTGCTCAAGGGCTCCTCAGTCGTGGTATTGAGGGAGAGAGCACTGTACATGCACTCCCCCCACCCACAATTCCTGCCGGCCCGAGACTCGAACTCACAACCCTTCGATTGCAAGTCTGACTCTCTAACCATTAGGCCACAACTTCCCCTCAAACACAGTTTACATACAACATTAAACTTTCTTACATTTCTCCTCTCTCTCTCTCTCAAGTTCAAGTTCAAGTTGCTTTATTGGCATGACATTTGAGTTACAGTATTGCCAAAGCATTTAGATACAGAATAAAATATGATTACAATAAAATACAATACAATCAAAATAGCAGCAGCAGATAATATTTCTAATATTAATAATAGTAATTATATAGAATTAAGAATATAAAATAAAACAGTTGAATACAATAAATTATCCCTTTCGTATGGTGTATAAATATTTAGTAGCTATTGTGACTGCCGTCTCATTCTCTCCAAGTATATAGAGTAGTTTCTCCGAGTCATTTAGAGACAAGAATGAACGATTCGAAGCTTCAAACTGTGGGAAGAATGTTTCTCTTGTAGTGCTGTATTTGGGAAGTGTTTCTCATCCTCTGTTTGATTCAGCTCACAGTGTTTGCACAGTCTCTCTTCTCTCGGTAGCCAGGATCTTTTATGTCTACCAATCTCTATTTCCAAATCATGATCACTGAGTCGATATTTTGAAAGGATTTGTCTTTCTTTTAATTGCTTGAGTGATAAGTAATTTGCCAGTTTTGTGGTTCTGTTTAGGGCCGAATAACACTGGAGTTTGGTTTGGAGCTCAAATTCATTTTTTCATTTTTCATCTTAATTATACTTCAGATTTTCGTCAATTAGTTTCTGAATGTTGGGGTTGTGATTGAAGTCAGACTCAGTTTGGGTTTCCTTCATCAGGTGAAGCACGAGTGTCTCTCTCTCTCTCTCTCTCTCTCTCTCTTTCTCTCTCACACACACACACACACACACACACACACACACGCACACACACACACACACACACACAATCTCTCTCTCAGAGTATATCCGTAAGTCATTACCTCTATTACAAGGTATTGCACTTGCAAAATATAAGATTCGAGAGAGTCTTGTCTGCAAGCCGAGCACGATGTGGCCTATCCCACCATTTATGCGCCACCGGTATGCACGCTAATAATGGAAGCAACGCGGTCGCGACGCACAGACGGTGCGACACGCTCGTTTTTTCCAATCGCGTCCGCATCGCATTGAGTTAAAAACATCTCAACTTTTCAGAGAGCCGCAAGGGCACCACTGGTCATGTGACAAGAACCAATCAATCAGCTTCATCCTTTCCCGTAACAACGTTGAAAGCTCAGCCAAGATGAAGGAACAGCTGATCATAGCTGTATATGGATTGCCATTTTTAAATAAATTTAGTAGCAGAGCTACTGCAAGCGATTTTTAGTGCTGCAAATCCATTTATTTGCTCGTCACGGAGAGAGCGCGTCATGGTTGCTTAGCAACGGCAGACGCCTCAGGGGCGCAACTGCCCGAGCGCTTTGGAAACAAGGAGAAAGCAGCGCGCCTAGCGATTTCCACGCGTTTTTAGGCGCGAATTATTGATGACAAAAGTGATGACCCTCGGTACCCCTCAAGCTGAGATGTTGATGTGATGTGATATCTGATCTAAGTGGGCGTGGTCTGCGTAAGGTAGAGAGGGCATGACTGATGATATTGTCCTGGTCCAGTCATGACAACGCGATTCTCAGCCTGCGCTCCAGCTGAGTAATCAAATTTATTTTTAAAAATAATTTATATATTTTATATTCAAACTGAAAACATGATGTGATTAACACTCAAGTCATTCAAGTCATCCTGTCTCAAGTCAAGTCAAGTCCCGAGTCTTTAACTTCCAAGTCCGAGTCAAGTCTCAGGAATTGTGGGTGGGGGGAGTGCATGTACAGTTCTCTCTCCACCCTCAATACCACGACTTAGGTGCCCTTGAGCAAGGCATTGAACCCCCAACTGCTCCCTGGGCGCCGCAGCATAAATGGCTGCCCACTGCTCCGGGTGTGTGTTCACAGTGTGTGTGTGTGTGTTCACTGCTCTGTGTGTGTGCACTTCGGATGGGTTAAAAGCAGAGCACAAATTCTGAGTATGGGTCACCATACTTGGCTGAATGTCACGTCACTTTCACTTTTTTCACTTTTACTTTATATTATGCATAATATACCATATTATGCATCTCTAGAATTAAATATGTTGCATTCAATTTGATTAAAGGGGGTCATATGTTGCGATATCAAGTTTTCCTTTCTCTTTGGAGTTATACAATCTGTTCATAAATGGATAAGTTGCCTAAAGTTGCAAAGACTAAAGTCTCAAACCCAAATATATATTCTTGATAATAGTTAAGACTGGTCCTTGTCCTTGCCCTGATAAAATGCCTCACATGTCTATGTCACTGTGTGGGAAGATTTGCATAACGCTGCCCAAATGTTCTTGCAAATAAAGAAGGCATAACTTCTGATTCTCGCTGTAGTATTGTTGCTGCCGCCATGTTGTGGAGATGCTGTGTTTCATTGTGAAAGCAAAAATACTTTGTTTGGCCTAACAAAAGAGGACATAACTAGAAATCAGTGTTTAAATTGTATTTACAACACTGTTCCAGAACAGTTCAACCCAAATATTTAGATGTGTGCAATGCATATTATGGAGGACTGCTTCCTGATCCTGGGAGTAGACTACAATGGCGGTCGTTGTCACTCACAGTCAAGTCATTGTTTACATATGTAAAGGATTTTCCACTGATGATTCAAATGCGAGTTTTGAGCAGTGTAGAGTAGTGCTCGTTGTTTATTTTTTCTTTGATCACAAATGCAGACATGGTTTATGTTTACGCAGCATGATGCAATGCGTAAAAAGAAAGTATAAGTTATTATAATCAGTAATGTCCCCACTGGATGCAACAAATGCCTAATTTTTAATGGGTTTTATTGGCGTTGTCTCATTGTGCCGGGAGACAGCATCACAGAATGGCCAGGGTTGTTACATTTCCACCACACGCTTGAGGTATTCGGCCAATCACAAAGCACTGTATAGCTGGCCAATCAGAAAATACCTTGCTTTTCAGACCGATGAGCTTTGTAAAAATCAAAGTGTTTAAGAAAGGTGGGGCATAGAGGAGAAACAATAATGTACAGTATCTGGAAAATGATTTTTTTTAACCTTAAACCACATAAATTCATTTTATTAAACCAAATACACAAAATAATGTTATTTTTAGCAACATCAAATGACCAATTTAATATATAACTAATTGTAATTAGATGAGAAGCGAGCCAAACACCGAACCCTAAGGCACCCCTGTGTGAAGTTAAGTAAGGGATAATGTACCTCCAGCCAGTTGTTCTCAGAATAAACCCAGACAGGGTGATCAAGGGACCAAGGCTCAGGATGATACACTGGAGGATTTCGTATTCTGGGGTCGAAAGGTTTGAGATTGAGGATTGATCATCTGAAAGTGGGTCTTGCCTCCAGCTGAGCTTCCGGACTGATCTCTATTGACTGTCCTCTTGAATGTCCTGTTGAGTAAAGCAAACTTGAGCAAAACTTTATGTGTCAGGAAAGAATAGAGCTGATTGAAAACATCGTGTTCAGGTGATTTTGACTGGGAATGGGAGGAAACCAATATATCACTAGTTTAGGGTTAATTCAATTCATTAAAACTTTATAACTCAAGTAATGTTTACTACAAAATTTATATAAGTGCTTTATTAGACTTCCATTGTAAGTTCATTATTGTAAGCTTATTTTCTTTTCGTTTTCTTTGAAACAATCTGAGGGGTGAGTCTGTGAAATATGGTCATCAACAACATGCCACAGATGTTGTCCATAGTCTGTATGCTCTCAGAAAAGCATAAACACTATGGCTATCTGGTGCTTTCAAAAAATAGTTCTGTTTGTTTGACTCCCAACCATTGTGTCAACCAGAGGTGTGAGTTTGGGGTGGGACTGCCTGTTTTGTCTGGCCATTTGGGTTGGATGGGTGGAGTATTTGACAATCCTATTTTCCCCAACTAGTATTTTCACAATTCCATTTGGTAATGTCAATGATGCAGAAATTGAATATTATACATTTAATATAAAAATTTAATCATAACTTAATTTGAATTTTAACTAGAATATTCCGTAAAAAAATATTTTATGATTGATCATCACCTTCATCATGAACTTCACTTTCATTCACCGTTCTCTATGTTCTTTGTCCAACAGAAAACTATGCGATTAGTGGCCCAGAAGGAAAGACAGAGTCCGTGGCCACATTGCAGCCGCAGGCATCCCTGAACTCCCTGCAGAGCTGCTCCCCTGGACCCAAGCGCTCTGGGAATACACTGAAGAAATGGTTGACCAGCCCGGTCCGGCGTCTCAGTCACGGAAGCAACATTAAGAAGATCCCTAGCAAACAGAAGCAGAAACGTGATGGACGTAAGAGCATTGATCTGGGACCGCCTGAGCAACAGGATGACACTCTGGAGGAGGTATTGTACATTTTTTCCACTTACTGGAATGTTAATAGTTTTCATACTACATTGAGAGAAAACTTGCATTATTACTATGCTATATGGCCACAAAACCACAATGGTGGTTGCTCTCTCTGCAATACAATATTTTTACTGTGTTTTTGCTCTGCAGTTCTCACACAGACAGACCAGATTTTTTTTCTCCACGTTTTTGGCCATTTCGTTGTTTTGCATATGTGGTTTTAATGACAGTTCAGTAACAAAAAATTTTTATGTTCATAAAGGTACAACTCAACTGTTCATCTCAACTATTTTTCTCCGTAGGAAAAAGTGATTTTCATACCATTTCATTAGTAATTTTAGTAGAACACATTAGGGGTGTAACGGTACGTGTATTCGTACTGGACCGTTCCGGTACAGGGCTTTCGGTACGGTGCACATGTGTACTGAATGACCGAATGCAATATTTTGTATGTGGAACATAGGTACATTTTCGTGTTTCCAAACCAACATATTAAGTGGCGGAAGTCTCCGCGTTCAGCACAAATCCCGGCCTGCAGCTGATTCTAAGGCCGGTGACACACTGGCTGCATGGCGTGAGCGTGGCGTTTCTGCTGCGTGTCAGCTGCGTGACGGCTGCCTCGCGTTTTCTGTGTCTTTACACACCAGAATCGTTCCTGACGCGGCGCTGGCGTGCTGCTGCTACTGTAGGTGACAGAGGGGGGCCGCCGACAGACCAGGATCTTGACTTCATGACAACAATATCTATACTTCATGTTGAGCTTAAATATAAAGCCTACTGATAAAGAACACCGTCAACAGTAGGGCTGTGAATCTTTGGGTAGGCAGCGATTCGATTCTATTTACAATTCATAGGTTTTCGATTCGATTCAAGAACAATTTTTGCAAATTTAGAACAATTCGATTCGATTCACAATTAAATTCAGTTTGACTCGATTATAATGATTCGATTCTGCGTTCTTTAAGTGCATTCACAGGATTATTTCAATGCTTCCCCTAAATTCTTTAAATGCATAATTAGGGTGCAAATCACACAGCAGCCTTAAAAAAACAACTTTTGTCCATTGTTAAATGCTAGTTTAATGGTGCTATGGCATGACATGGCATAAGTAAAAATGTATGTAAGCCAAGATTTAAAAAAAGAGCTTTAAAAGTATTATGTATCTACTAACATTTTGTCACACCAGGGGCGTAGCCATCATTTCTGAAGTGAAAATGTCAAATAAAATCATTTTATGTATGTAGCCTATGTATTTTCATATTTTTAAAAAAAAATGAATTCTCTTCTTTTTTTATTACTTTTAATTTGCTGTAAGAAATCAAATACACTGCTCGACAATAATACTTTGTAATCGATAATTTTGTTTTGTTTTATATAGGCTACTACATTTATCTATTATTTTAATTTTCTGCACAGAAAATATACTTTATAGTTTCTGTACTGTAATAAATGATATGTCAATTAGCACTGCATCATTCATAAATTTTATTTGTTGTGTTTTTTTTTTTCTTAATGTTTCATCAGTTAATTCTGCTTTTATTCAGTTTAGCTGCAGATATAGCCTGGCACGTCTATGAGAGCGAGATACCTTCTCTTTCAGTGTGTAAACTTCTTTATCTCATTTATACAGAATAAAATGGTATAGTAGCTGTTGTAACTTTTCCTCTCCATCATCGAATGATTCTGAGAGAAAATGTGCTCGATGTCTGTTTCTATATCAACAAATGCTACTTTCATGCATCTGATTATCAGATAAACCTTGCGCTCGTGTTAATGATGTGGTTATTTTAAGTGTTTCCCTCATATTTTCGGTTCATCAGCATAGTTAAAACACATTTATCATTCAAAGGAACTGTGCATAGGATTTAAACACTTTCTGCTCCGTCCATGCAATAAATACGCAGCTTTCGACTGCTCAGGTAATGTTGTCAGTATGCAGAGAGCCATTAACAAACTACAGAAAAGTAAAACTACTTGACTTTAGTATTACGGTCCATGGGTTCTATAGATCGCAGGTGTGCTGCGTCAGAGAGGAACGGAGCGTGAGCACAATCCTGTGACAGTCACAGGTGCTAAACAGTGGAGCGTGTGAAGGACAGATTAGAAGCACGATTCACAAACACTCTTCAAGGTCTCCATTAATTTTGCATGTAGTAATTTAATGTGTATATATTTTTAAAGCACTGAATCACTATAGAAATCGCGATTCATTTGATTCCTAGTGTTTTAAATTGATTACTGTCGGAGATCGGCGATTCACGATTCAAAAATCATGTTTCAAGATCGATGCATATGAATCGTCAGGGTTTGTAATCGATGCATCGAGAAAACGAGTGAATCGTTACGCCCCTAGTCAACAGTATTGACGGCAAAATAGACTATGTTTGACAGGTGCAATATGCCAGTGTGTCACCGGCCTAAGGTTTTCAAAAGGCATCACGCGAGTGTGAACATCACTACAACTAGGAAAAAAACGATTGTGATTCAAACACAGCTCCCGTCTGCATTTAAACAGACCTTTGCTCTTAATTCTGATCGGTCCAACGCAATAACGAAATCTGAGCAGGTCTAAAAACTGAAACATGCTGCACTTTACACTTTGGAAAAGTTATATATATTTTTTAAATATGAGCAGGCCTACAAGCTGGGATTGGTAATGCTGCACTGTAATCATAGTTATTTATTTATATTTTTCTTTATATTTTATTATATGATATTGGTTTGAGGCTGAGAGTATTTTATTTAGTGGAAAACTTTGCAGCAGTATTTTATTTCTTATTCTTTTTTTATTTATATATCTTTTATTAAAACGTATTTAAAAAAAAGTGTAAACAAATTGTTAAAAAAAGTTTATAGTAATAAACAACCTGCAGTTTAATGTTTGCATTTCTTTCCCTTATTGTACCAAAAATGAACCGAACCGTGACTTTAAAACCGAAGTACGTACCGAACCGTGATTTTTGCGTACCGTTACACCCCTAGAACACATACAGTTAATCAATAACATGGGGTTTTGAATATTGTCGCCTTTGGCTTGCTTAGTTGGGGACTGGCAATATCGTTGACTTGACTGCACAGAATGACTGTTTTCTATTGTCCTCTTGCATTATCAGCACACATTTTTCCAGTTTAACACTGTAAGACTGCTTTGACACAATCTGTGTTTGTATAAAGAGCTAATAATAATAATGTTTCGAACATAAATACAGTCCAGTCTTTCAGTAGCAGGACAGACTGAACTAAATTTCCATAATTTGTTTATTTAAAGAATATTTTCACTTCTACATAAGGATTCCCAAAAACGAGGGTTGGTTGTTGATATTTTTAAGTTGGTTTAACAACATGTGGTGATGGTGGACAGCAGTTTTTACGTCAGAGTGTTTTATAACCACGCCACTATTTGTTTTTTTTTACGCAATCATGGCCATACAGAGAAAAGGAGGCCTCTTGTTCTGTTGGCTGTATTAATGGTGTATTAAAGAGCTGCTATGGCCGGGCAGCAGCCGTTCAGATCTGAGGGTGATGATTAGCCTGACTTTTTAAAGCTGTGCGCCATATAATGTGCTGGTACAAAAGAGCCTCTGTATTTCAGAAGCAGGGTATGTGAACCCCTCCACAATGGCCCTTATTAACCATGTCTGCTGTCTTTCAGAGCAAATTCTTCACCAATAAATTCTGAGCATTTAAACTGCTGCTCTAGAAGCCAAATAATAAAGCAGTGAACCACTTAAGGCTGTGTGATACCGTTTTATCAAAGGTTATGGTGTTTGACATAAGTGTGATAATATCACTGTAATATGTTGCCTTGAGTCATGATTTTAGTAATAACATTAAAAACACCAATGTTCAATATACAAAGCAACATAATTATCAATGAGAGCATTTACATGCACGTTCTTAAGCCGATTATGCTTAAGAAGCCAAAAATGCAATTGGTCATGTAAACGCGGTAACTCGTTTTCTTTTATCGCATTAAGGTCATAAACGTAAGCATAAACTGGTCACAACTGGTCGTTTTTTGCCTCTTACCCCGATTTCACGTGGCATGTAAATGCAATAACCCTCTTTCGGCTTATTGAAGTGTGCATGTGTGATACGTGACAGGAACGCATCGTTAGTGCAGATTTAAGGGCATCTAGACAGAGCAAACGTCTGGCTCAAAACTCGTGTTTGAATCATCAGTGGAAAATCCTTTGAATATATGAAAACATACTTACAGGCTGTGAGTCAGAACAGACGACATGTAGAAGTATTTTTTTTTTTTGATTATAAGTGACTCCATAGGCTCTCTCTCTCTCGCACCTGCGCGGTTTAAACACCAAATAGTTCTGCTATGACAAGAACAAAGAGTCTCTCTCTTGCTCCACCCATGCTCGATAATATTGTGTATCGTGGATCTCACGGGCTGACGATATGACGATTTGAAAAATGACCATCTCGCCCAACACTAGTGCACTTCTTTTACACAAGAGGCTGATCTGTATTGTAGTCACAGGGGTGTTTATGAGAACTGCTATGACACAGTTGTAACACGCATTGTGAATTTGCTAAATGACTTGCTCTTGTGTTTCCAGAGAGTGCGTAAAGTAGAAGGAACACTCCCCAAACCTTCATCAGGGATGCACAGCGGAGGAGAGGAAGAGCCTGAGGACGAGTCCCACACTCCCCTCCCTCCACCAATGGAGATCATCAAAGACCCGTCTGCTCAGGAAGAGAAGGTACACACACAGCGTGACGAGAGTCATGTCACAGGGTGATTAATGTGAAGAGAGATTTATTAAATACTAAGTGTGTCACTCGTCAAGTGTTCATAAGTATCTCCACCTGCCTCCCTCTCACACACACACACACACACACACACACACACACACACACACACACACAGTGGCTTTACTAACTCTGTTTTTCCTCCCTGATGTCAACATCGCCAGTCACTGCTCTCGGGCGGAGGTTCCTTGTCTCACATTCAACTAACCACAAATCCACCCTGTTGTTGCAATGAAGCTTAAATTATGTATTTGTGACACTTTTACTGTTCCACTCAGCTCTGGCTCTGTTATGCGCTGTGCCTTGAGATTGCACTAGTAATGTGTTTACAACCCAGTGCCGTCTGATGGGGTGAATCTCGAAAAGAACATGACCTTATTTCACTCTAAAATCGAAAGTCAAAATCTAAGAAATAAGAAATTAAAGACCGTTTTATAAAGCCATTATGCTTGTTTGCGTTGTGTATCGAATATTATGACAATTAAGCACATTTCCCAACAAAATTAGAGCTGTTGTCATTCTCATACTGTTTTTTTTAAATCCCCATTCTCACAGTTTTATGTATTTTTTCGACTGTGCATTGAACTGATCAAAAGTGACAGTAAATAACTTTGTTTTCAATTTCAAATCAATGCTGTTATTTATATTCTATTCTAACTTTCTGTTCATCAAAGAATCCTAAACTATGTGTCACAGTTTCCTCAAGAATATCAAGCAGCACAGCTGTTTTCAACATCGATAATGATCAGAAATGCTTCTTGAGCAGCAAATCCTGATTTCTGAAGGATCGTGTGACTCTGACACATGTGCCATTACAGAAAGAAATTACATTTTGTAATATATTCAAATAGAAAACAGTATTTTTAAACTGGAATATTTCAGAATATAGTTGTTTTTACACAATAAGATCGACAAGAGACTTCTTATAGATATAGAGACACCTTTGAATAGTAGTGTATACAACAAATAATGTCATGAGTATTATGCATCACATATTGTGTCATAAAAATAAGTGTTTTGAAAACGAATTGTACGGGTCTTAAGAAGTTAAGTTATTGTTGTTGTTTTTTAGTTTAGTTTTATTTATTTGTCTTTTGATTTGGAGGTGAAATGTTTGGCATGTTCTTGGCATGGCCTTTGCTTCTCTTCTTCTCCTGGGCTAACCCAGCACCCTGAGCTCTTTCTGCTCTGATCTGCTCGTGTGTGTGTGTTCTTTCCTCTCTCCTCCTGACCTGCTGTCATGTAGTCGTCTGTGCTGCTGGCTTCACAGCAGAGCTCTGCTGACGTCCCCAGTGCTGCTGAGCTTGTCAGTGCAATAGAAAAACTGGTCAAAACCAAGATGGTGAGTGTGCCACTAAACCCGATCTCCTCTCCTGGCACAAGCAGAGAGGTTTGATCAACAAACCTCCTGGTTTTCCTCTTTCCCGTTCTGTTTTCTCTTGCTCTGAGACAATCACAACTCTTGAGCATCTGTTGAACTACTGTGATTTTGTGCAATAGTCTCACATGCCCATGTCTTGTGTTCTGTGTGGCTCTGTAACCTGTTTTATAGGTGTAGAAAAACCTGAATGTCATCGTGTTCATTTAAGAGCATGTTTCTGTTTCAGTTAATTGTCCATCAGTTTGCTCTATTCAAAGATGAAGTTTCCCTTACAGCTGCCGCATGCATAAAATGTCTCTATTGTCTGACGGATTCTGAAACATGTCTTGAGACCTTAAATTGGGACGTAGGGTATGACATTGTTTCCCAACTCTGTTCCTAGAGGTGCATGAGCAGTACATTCAAGATGTATTTATATTTAAATTCATTAAGTTTAATTACAGTGTTTGTTCTCCCACATCAGACCTGGCTCTTCCAAATTCTGACAGTATTTGCATGTGTCTCTGTTCCTCTAGACACTGGAGCCAGGCTCGTACCCAGGATTCAGCACCGTGAACCCAGCAGAGCAGAGCCCAGCGCCTCCCAGAGACCCCGAACTGGAGAAGAAAGCCAAAGCACTGCGTGGACGAATGTAAGACCCACGCGCTTCACTCATTGGGGTTGGTCTGGGAGTAAATTCTACAAATATAGCATGTTTGATTTCATGTCCTAGTGACCACATCACAGGTTGTTTGTGCTGCCGCTAATGTAATGTAAGGGCACCTGATTTATGTATTTGTTTCCTATTTATCGTTTGGCTTCCAGGTTGGCATTAACCTAATATATAATTTATGTGTTTGTTACATGCATAAAAAATATGCCTAATGTAAAATGCATTAATTAATATTATTATATTGAAATGTATAAATGAATGGCTATTTATTTATTTAGTGAGAACTAGTGTGGAAAACATTGCTTATTTTAAATTAGATTTTTACTCAATTAAATGTATACTACATACACAAAAAACAAACAAACCAACAAATAAATAAAAAATAGTAATAATAATTCTTATGAAACAAATTATAAAATAATAAAAATAAATGCAGCACCATTCCAAGCCATTATGGAAGCCCGTTTCCGCCACTGAATAAAAAAACAAAACAAAACAAAAATTATTGTGATTTTTTTTTTTTTTTTTATCTCACAATTCTGATTTTTTTTTTTCTTTTCTTTTTTTTCAGAATTTCGAGTTTAAATCTCAAAATTAACTTTTTTCCTCAGTATTGTGAGATACAGACTTGTAGTTAGGAAGAAAAAAAGTCACGAGTTTATATCTCACAATGTTGTGATAAAAAAAAGTCAGAATTGAGATAAAAAGTTGCAATAACTGGCAGAAACGGGCTTACAAAAGCCATTTCAGAGTGAGTGCATAAATATTAAGAGACTGTCAAAAGATTGAGAAACATAAAGGTGTTTTTCTTTTCTTTTCTTTTTCATCTCACTGTATTGCCCAGACATAAAAATCAAAATATCTGGTAACATCTGGTAAAATGCCATCGATTCTTTTCAAGCAACCAGATCTGGTGATAATTCCATGTTCATGTAACAGGCAACATTGAGAAAGTCATCTCCCTGAACAATATGGCTCTCATTAAATAGAGATATTTATGGGAAAGCTTATCTCTGTAGGCAGTTTTTCTTTTCATTCTGCTACACCCTTAAAAGAGTGATAACCTGACACATTTTTTGTGTCCATTTGTTCACTTTTTTTTTGTCCTATTGTAGGTTTGTTCTGAATGAATTAATCCAGACAGAAAAAGACTACGTGAAAGATTTGGGTATCGTGGTCGAGGTGAGAATAGCTGACATCCTGACACCATAAGATTACATAATTCTGTGACTAAAGGCATAGTTTTGCTTTAGCATGAAAATGATGTCTCTAGTGTGACTTTATCCTTCTTCATTTGTCTTCTATCTTAAGATCAGAGCCATTTGCATATTCCTTATTACTCATTTGCATTTGCATTACATCTGTTTTTACTCTGGGTGAATGTGTTTTGACAAGTGGCTCATATGTACATTAAATATTTTATTCTGAAGTTGTTTATGAAGAGAATAGAGGAGAAAGGAGTTCCTGATGATATGAAAGGAAAAGATAAGATCGTCTTCGGAAACATTCACCAGATCTATGACTGGCACAAAGAGTAAGCATCTCTGATTCTCTTAGCTCCTCTTATTGAGAAATGAACAGAATGTGTCTAATTTTGTTGCTGTCTGAAGCTTTTTTGTTGGTGAACTGGAAAAATGTCTTGAAGATCAAGAAAAGCTGCCCGAGCTGTTCTGTAAACATGTGAGTATGTGACTGACGTCAGGCCTGTTAGCCGTGTTAGCTGTGCATTGCTCATGAAGTGTGTCCTGTTTCTGTGTGTGTAGGAGAGAAGACTGCACATGTATGTGGTTTACTGCCAAAACAAACCCAAATCTGAATTCATTGTTGCAGAATACGATTCATACTTTGAGGTGAGACACACTTTACTGCAATAAAAAGCTACTGTTAGGCTATAAATGAAGTACGCTGCGGTGACCAGCACTAAGCTGCCAACAGCTATTTCAGTCTGATCTAACGGTAGAAAAGTTTCCAAGAGCTTTGTGCATAAATTAAAAAGGCTGTAAAGTCAGTAGATAATTAGACCTGTTCAGTGTGATGATGTTTAATGTCATTGACAACCTCTGTAGCCCCATTTAGCCACTTGATACAACTGCCTTTTTTAAGACACGTAAAAGCTGGGCTACTTCTGATCTATTTTATGTTGTAGCATAAAATGAGAAAATATCTTGAGATTATTAAAACAGACCTATTAAAATGTTTAAAGAATCGTTTCCTGGCTTTAGGACTCATTCCTGCTGCACTCTAAAAATACAAATACAAATTATAATAATTACTCATTGCAAGTTTATATTTATGTGTCTGTTTGGGCTCACAGGGGATCCAGCAAGACATCAACTCAAGACTGAGCATCAGTGATTTTCTCATCAAACCCATCCAGAGAATCACTAAATACCAGCTTTTATTAAAGGTACAGTAGAAAAGGAGTCGTTGATGCTGTGATCAATAACATCAATATAATGGTTTATTAATGTATATAATTGCTTCAATATTTCTTTATTGCTTAAGGACTTCTTGAAGTACAGCGCGAAGGCAGGATTGAATTGTCAGGATATAGAGGTAAAAATGAAGCTAGTGTGCTCACTTGCCTAATTATAAAGGTCAGTCATAATGCGAGGGCAATGTATTTTAGATTTTTGTAAAGTTTGTTGAAGCTGCTTCTACTTCATCCAGGTTTTTGTTGGGTTTCTCTGACAGAGAGCAGTAGACCTGATGTCCCAGGTGCCCAAGCTGTGCAATGACATGATGAACCTGGGAAGACTGCAAGGATTTGAGGTAAACCGCAAACACCTTCACTGTACTCTTTCTGAAGTTTCATCAGTGCAAGCTTATGAAAAGCTAACCCAGAAGACTATCTTTTATCTTTGAAACACAATTTACATTTTTTTAATGAAACCCGAGTGATATCCGTCTCTTCGTTGTCAAGATTTGTCACAGGCAAAGAGCTCGTCAAATATTGTAAGTGAAAGCTTGTAACATGCAAGCCTGTTTGAATTTACACTAAAACCAATGAGGTTTGTTTTCACGTCAAGCAAGTATGGTTGAGTTTCCATTTACAGTATTTGATGTATGCTATTGCTCCCGCTCTCTCTCTCTTTTTTTCTCAAAACTTTTGTTTCTCTGTTGATGCTTTGAGACGTTTTTTAGAGGGACAGTGTTTATTGGAGATCGTTTGTGTTTGTTTTGGTGGAGGCGGCTGGTCAGCATGGCTGCAGCAGGTGAACACAGTAGTTTGCACAAGCTCACGCGCCGACACGCTATCAAACTTTCTCCGCCTAACGGGTGTTCGGTGGAAGATTGCAGTCTAGCGGTGGGTGAGATTGTCGGATATGACCGTATTAAATCGGCTTCTAGGATGAATAGTGCTGTTGTTATTTTTTTAGACAGTGTGGACAAAGTAAATCAGTTACTTGAAAGTGGAGTTGTGATTCAAGATACATACACACCAGTTTTGTCTCTAGTGAACCCTGCCAAAAAAAGTCATCATTTCGAATGTACCCCCGTTTATGAAAAATGAGCTTTTGGAAAAAGAACTAGGGAGACACAGAAAACTAGTGACTCCGATAAAGATGATCCCTATCAGCTGTAAATCTCCTCATCTTAAACACGTTGTGTCTTTTAGGAGACATGTGCACATGATTCTCAAAAAGAAGAGTTAAACTTAATGTTTAAGCTTAAGGTTGATGACTTTGATTACACCGTGCATGTAACATCAGAGACGATGAAATGCTCTGGGTGCGGAATTGTTGGTCATGTGATTCGCTCTTGCCCAGAGAGAGCAGGTGAGGTGCGGGCTGTAGCGGATCTGCCATCCGTTCGGGCCGAAAGCGAAGCTTCTTTACCCGGCGAACCGCAGAGAATGGTGAAGGAATAAAACTGAGATGATAGTGATCAGGAGAATGAGCAGACAGAAAGTGTAGTGAGTGATCAAAACGCACAAGATGTTTTAAAAGAGGATCAAAATGTTAGTCAAACCGTGACTAGAGTAGCTGAGTCATTGTTGTTTAATGAGGAAGATGCTTTGTTGGATGCTGAAATTTCAAGACTGTCAACCAAGAGAAAAAATCCAGAAAATAAATCAAACACTGAACAAGTTACAAAAGTGTCAAAAACGAATCCTATGAGCATCTCTTCTCAGTCAGATGATGTGTTGATGAACACGCAAGAGTCTGAAAGTGATGTTAGTGGAGACACACAGATGAATGTGGAGAGTGCTTACCCTTTCACTAAAATTCAGTCCTTTTTACAAAGAACCAAAGGTTTGAGATCAGTTAAAGTTGATGAGTTTTTCCCAGATTTAAAGTTGTTCATTGACTCAGGCAAGTTTTTCATGAAAAATAAAGAAACCTCCGGCCAACTGACCTTTACAGACCAGGAAATTTTTCGTTTAAAAAAATGTATGATAAAAGCAAGAGCACAATTAGCAAATGATGGTTAAGTGCCTTTTGTTTTTCTTTTTTTTGTGTGTTAACCTCGGTTCTGTTTAAATGCAACTTAACATTTACTATGTGTGACATAAAGTTGGGTTCTTTAAACGTTAATGGTGCCAGAGAATGTGAAGAGAGTTTCCCTCATCAGTTTGTTTAAAGTAAAGTAAAAAAAACTGAATGTAATTTTTTAAGATTGGGATGGGGAAGTTTTTCTCAGTCATAAGTGTAGCAATAGTGGTGGAGTGGGTATCTTGTTTTCTAGAGATGTTTTACCCATCTCTTGTGTTACTGAGGAAATCATTCCAGGTCGCTTGTTAAAAATACAAGCTCTATTTGAAAGTGTAAAAATGACTTTCATAAATGTTTATGCTCCTACTTTAGGCCCAGAAAGAGTGGTCTTTTTAAACACTCTAAATGATGTATTAAGCAACTGTAGTGCTGATGGATACATGTTCCTGGGTGGTGATTTTAACTGCACTGAAAACGCAGCTCTAGACAGAAACCACCCAGAACTACATGGAGCCAGTAAGAATTGTATTGTAAAAGTAATTGAGATGAATGATTTATGTGATGTTCGGAGGTTTTTTCACACCACTCAGCGGCAGTATACTTGGTCGCATGTTAAAGATAATTTTTTGTCTTTGGCTAGGCTTGATAGAGTTTACTGTGTCAAACATCAGAGGTAATGTACTTAAAGGGTGTTCAATATACCCAGTTGGTATTTCAGATCATAGCCTCGTACAAGTTGCTATCTTTGTTAAGGATGTGAAATGTAAAAGTGCCTATTGGCATATTGGTATAAGACCAAGATGGCGGCGCGAACACATCGCGAGGCTCAGCGTCTCTCCAGTTTTTGCAATTTTGCAGTATTATTCCTGCTCATCTCGGGTCTGTTCGTACTGAACAGCTTTGCTTTAACATCATACACCCGACAGGAGCTTTTGGATATCGGTGAGGACTTTTCCAACAGTTTTATCACCAATCTTCGACTCATCCCTGAGATCGCTAGAACACCCGAGGCTACGCACTCTACCCAGCCAGGCGGATGTGCTCGCAGGCGGCGTCGAGATCGTAAACAAAGGCGGGGGAAGCGCGGAGGTCTAAGAGCTAAGCTAAAGCTAACACCGCTCCGGCTCTCTTTACCCAGCATTTTCCTAGCTAATGTGCGGTCACTGGTGAACAAAATGGATGAGTTACGACTCCGCATCACCCACAGTAAGAGACTTTTGGACTGCAATGTCATGGTTTTCACAGAAACATGGCTACACCGCGACGTACTCAATAATGCTATTGAGCTAGCCGGACGCTACATGTTCCGGGCAGATAGAACGGCAGATGACTCCGGCAAGACAAGAGGTGGTGGATTGTGCATTTATGTCAACAAAGCTTGGTGTACAAACACTGTCATTGTTGGAAGACACTGCCCAGCTAACCTTGAGTTTCTCATGGTTAAATGCAGACCTTTTTATCTGCCACAGGAGTTCACTTCCACCATAATAACCGCAGTCTATATTCCACCGGATGCTAATGCCAAGCTTGCTTTGAACGAACTTCATGCAGCCATTAGTAAACAACAGACTGCTCACCCGGAGGCTGCTTTTATTGTCGCGGGTGATTTTAATCACTGCAAATTATAGACAGTGCTCCCCGAATTTCACCAGCATGGCCAAGTACTGCTACAAGCTGAAGGTAGAGGAACACTTTTCCAACTCTGACCCCCGACGCATGTGGCAGGGCATCCAGATCATCAGTGACTACAAGTCAAGCAACTCCACTCCAACAGTCACGGACGTCTCCTTCCTTAACGAGCTAAATTACTTTTAAGCTCGCTTCAACAGCGACAGCAAGGAGACGGCCACCAAAATCACACACTCAGCAGACCACCAACCTCTTAAACTCACCTCCACAGATGTCCACACTGCATAGAGCCGGATCAACGCACGCAAGGCTGCTGGCCCGGATGGCATTCCTGGACGTGTGCTTAGGGCAAGTGCAGAGCAGCTTGTAGGGGTCTTCGCAGACATTTTGAACCTGTCCCTCACCCGAGCAACTGTGCCAACATGCTTTAAATCCACATCCATTGTGCCAGTACCGAAACACTCCTCCCCAATGTGCCTGAATGACTATCGCCCCGTAGCACTCACACCCATCATTATGAAGTGCTTCGAGCGACTGGTCCTAGCACACCTCAAAGACTGCCTCCCACCCACACTGGACCCACACCAATTTGCCTACCGTAGGAATAGGAGCACAGAAGATGCAGTATGCACAGTGCTACACTCTTCACTCACACACCTGGACCATAAAAACACGTACGTTAGGATGTTGTTTGTTGACTTCAGTTCAGCATTTAACACCGTCATTCCCTCCAAGCTGACCACAAAACTTGAGACCTGGACATTAACACCTCCCTCTGCAACTGGATTATGTACTTTCTGACCAACAGGCCGCAGCATGTTCGGTCAGGCCACACCCACTCCACCACCATCACACTTAACACTGGCGTACCACAGGGCTGTGGGCTGAGGCCATTCCTTTACTCCCTTTACACCCACGACTGCAAGCCTGTGCATGGATCCAACTCCATCATTAAGTTTGCAGACGACACCACGGTGATTGGCCTCATCACAGAAAATGATGAGACTGCCTACAGGGAGGAGGTACAGCACCTGGCCACATGGTCCGCTGACAATAACCTGCTCCTTAACACTAATAAGACTAAGGAGCTCATTGTTGACTTCAGGAAGAAGAAAGGAAGCACGCATGACCCCATCCACATTAACAGGATGGTTGTTGAACGTGTCTCCAGCTTCAAGTTCCTGGGAACCACCATCTCGGAGGACCTGTCCTGGGCCACAAACACCTCCAGCCTGGTCAAGAAGGCTCACCAGCGCCTTTTCTTCCTCAGGACACTGAAGAAGAACCAGCTGTCTTCAGCCATCCTAGTGAACTTTTACCGGTGTTCGATCGAGAGCATCCTGACCAGTTGCATCACAGTCTGGTATGGGAATTGCTCAGTGGCTGACCGCAAGGCACTGCAGAGGGTGGTGAAAACTGCCCAATGCATCACAGGGACACCACTTCCTGCTCTTGAGGACATCCAGAGGAAACGCTGTCTACAACGAGCTCGCAGCATTCTCAAGGACTCTTCTCACCCTGACCATGGACTGTTTAACCTCCTGCCCTCCGGGAGGTGCTTCAGGAGCCTCCGGACAAGGACCACAAGACTCAGGAACAGCTTTTTCCCTACAGCGGTCTCCTTGCTGAACTCTGCCCTCTGACTCCCCTCAACACCCCCCACACCACACACACAGACTCCTCCCCCTCTTCAACACTACATCTGACTGATTTATTTATTTATTTACAACAAGCAAAAAAAAAAAAAAAAAAACAGTAACTTGTTATTACTTGCACTAATGTCTGTTCATCCAGGAACACTGAATAATCCATTGGCACACTGAAATATTTTTTTATGCACTTTACTGTCCATTGCAATAGTGTAATTATGTTCATATGGTCATAGTTCTGCCTATAGTGTACATACACTTTTACATAATTCACCTGTATAGTATGTTCATAGCACTCCTATCTGTATATCATGCTAATAGTATTTAAAATCTGTAAATTATGTTCATAATACTTATCTGTATAGTTATTGTACATATTGTAGGCCTTGTATATTCTGTACTTACTGCTTATTGCACTTCTGGTTAGATGCTAACTGCATTTCGTTGCCTTGTACCTTACATGTGCAGTGACAATAAAGTTGAATCTAATCCAATCTATTGGCATTTTAATGTATCCTTGCTTTCTGATCATGCTTTTAAAGGTGCTTTTAAGTATTTCTGGAGTGGTTACACAAAAGAAAAATCTGAGTACACTTCATTACAACAGTGGTGGGACATAGGGAAGGTCAAAATAAAACTGTTGTGCCTACAGTATACTCTCAATGTCACAAAGGACATGACTAGATCCATGAAAGCTTTGGAGTGTGAAATAGTGAAGCTGCAAGATTTGGCAGACTCAACAAGAGAAGGAGAACATTTTAAAGCTCTAAAAAGGAAAAGGTCAGCTCTATCTAACCTGTTGGGTTTCTCTGGTCAAGGTGCTCTGGTTCGCTCACGTCATCAAAATATTGCCAAAATGGATGCACCTTCTAATTTTTTTTTTTGGCCTTGAACTAAAAAATGGACAAAGGAGACTAATGCACTCTCTGCGGTCTGCCAGTACTGGACAATTGCTGCAGGAGTCTGTGGACATCCGTAAATCTGTAGTTGATTTTTATGAGAAGCTCTTTAAGAGCGAGTTCCAAGAAAGACCAGAGGTGGCGCAGTCTTTCTATGAGGGCTTACCTAAGGTTTCAGAAGAGGCCAAAATGGAGTTGGATACACAGATCACTGCTGATGAATTATATTCTGCATTGCAGAGTCTAGAAAGCGGTAAATCTCCGGGCATCGATGGCCTTCCTGTGGACTTTTATAAAGCTTTCTGGCCTGTGATTGGCAAAGATTTGTTGCTTGTTCTCAGAGACAGTTTAAGAAAAGGACATTTACCTTTGAGTTGCAGGACAGCAATCCTTACTCTTCTCCCCAAAAAAGGGGATAAAGAACTGGAGGCCGGTTGCTCTGCTTTGCACTGATTACAAACTTTTGTCGAAGGTGTTGGCAATGAGACTGAAAAATGTTATGCAGCATGTTATCCATGTTGACCAGACGTATTGCATACCCAATAGGTTGATATCTGACAATGTTATTTTAATTCGTGACGTTTTGGACCTCTCCAATTCATTGGGTTGCGAAAATTACCTGATTTCAATTGACCAAGAAAAGGCTTTTGACAGAGTCGAACACCAGTATTTGTGGCAAACGTTGGATGCGTTTGGGTTCAGCTCTGGCTTAATAAACATTATTCGAGTCTTGTATAATGACATTGAGAGCATTGTAAAGATCAACGGTGGTTTAAGTGCTCCTTTTAAAGTTCGTACGGGGCTCAGACAGGGATGTTCATTATCTGGCATGCTGTACTCCTTGGCCATAGAGCCTCTTCTGCACAAATTAAGAAAATCTCTTGTTGGTGTAAACCTTCCTGGATGTGAAACCTCTTTTAAATTATCTGCTTATGCCGATGATGTTGTTGTCATTGTCAAAAAACAAGAAGATATTTACACCCTTGTAGAAAATATTAATGGGTTTGATGTATTGTCCTCTGCCAAAATTAACTGGCAAAATTAAAAATTAAATTAACTCCTTGGAGAGCCCATTTGGGGCTTGACAATGAGGTCAGACCAGTATGGAGAGCGATTTACAAACTACCATTGACCAAAAGGGTTGGGGATTTACAGTGGAGAATCCTACACGGTAGTGTGGCTGTCAATGCTTTTATTTCCATCATTGATCCTAATGTAAGTGAACAGTGCCCTTTTTGTTTTGCAGAGGGAAACTGCTTTCTGGATTGTAGCAGACTGTGCCCTTTTTTTTTCAGTTGTTGCAACAAATGTTCATGATGTTTGGAGAGAAATTTTCTAAGAATTTATTTATTCTTGGTTTTAGTTACAGTCAGAAAAGGAGAGTGAAATGTCAATTGTTTAACTTTGTATTTGGTCAAGCAAAAATGGCTATCTACCTCAGTAGAAGAAATAAGATTGAAGAGTCCTTAGACTTTGACATAAACACTGTTTTTGTTAGAATGGTGAAAGCTAGATTGAAAGATGATTTTGATTTCTACAATACCACAAATAATGTAGAGGAATTCATAAAAATTTGGTGTCTTAAAAATGTTTTATGTTCTGTTGTGGAAAATGTCTTGTTTTTTGGGACTGTTCTGAGTTAAATCATGCTCTTTTTTTCATTTCAGAAATCGATTTATTTGTGTTGTAGAGAACTCATGTTTTGAAAAATAAAGAGGTTTTGAATCTAAAAAAAAAACAAAAAAAATCTCTCTCGCTCTCTCTCTCCAATGGTGAGCAATGGTGTGTAGCACGTCCCCGGGGAGGCTCAGAGGCTCCTATCGAGGGACCATACATGCAGAGCCCAGAGTTCTGGCTTTGGATGCCAGATTGTCCTGTTCGCCTGAGAGAGGAAATCCCGCCTCAGGGGGATCGGCCATGGGGCTTTCATGGAAAGCCTGAATAGCTCCAAGGACCAAATTTGGCTCCTCCAGAGTGGGGCCACTAGGAGGACTCTGTGCCCGTCTTCCCTGACTCGTCTGATGACCTGAGGGATCAGAGCGATCGGGGGAAAAGCATAAAGAAGGAGGCTGGGCCAGTCGTGGGCCAGCGCATCTATTTCCTTTGAAAAATAAGTTGGGGAATGAGAGTTGCTTTCTGAGGCGAAGAGGTCGACCTCTGCCTTCCTGAAAATCTCTCAGATTTTGAGAACCGTCTGGGGATGGAGCATCCACTCGTCCGAGGGGACATTGCTCTGCAAAAGCATATCTGCTCCCAGATTCGTCTTGCCCAGGTATGTGTGTCGCCTTGAGCGATCGCAACCTGGGTAATGCCCATTCCAAGAGGCGCTTTGCCAGCGCGCAGAGGCGGCTGGACGAAAGGCCGCCTTGGTGATTTATGTAGGACACCACTGTCATGCTGTCCGACTGGACTAGGATGTGGCGCCCTTCCAGGATCGCCTGAAAGGATTGAAGGGCTCGTTCTACTGCCAGCATCTCGAGGCAGTTGATATGGAGATGGCTTTCCTCGTGCGACCACGAGCCGAAGGCTGGTCTGCCCTCGCACAGAGCACCCCAACCCAGGTTGGACGCATCTGTTGAGGTCACCGTCCTTCTGGAAACCGCCTGTAAGGGTACTCCACGACTGAACCAATCCGGGGTCATCCAAGGCTCCAGGGCTACTAGACAGGCTTGGTTGACCCTGATGCAAAAGCGGCCGTGCCGCCAAGCATGAGGTGGGACCCGGAGTTTCAGCCAGTATTCCAGGGGCCGCATTTGTAGAAGGCAGAGCTGTAAAACTGGGGAGGCGGAAGCCATCAGCCCTAGCATCCTCTGAAAGAACTTCAGAGGGAAACAGGCTTTGTTCCTGACAGAGGCCGTGAGCTGCTGAAGTACCAGAGCGCGCTCTGGTGATATGAGCGCCCTCATATTGACTGAGTCGAAAACTGCTCCCAGGAACGTAATACGTTGGCTGGGGAGCAGTGAGCTCTTGGCGAAATTGACCCTGAGTCCTAGGCACTCTAAGTGGCTCAGGAGCATGGATCTGTTGTGGTCTAGCTCAGTTCGTGACTGGGCTAGAATGAGGCAGTCGTCGAGTTCAGAATGAGGATTCCCATCTGTCTCAGAGGGGAAAGCGCCTCGTTCATGCACTTCGTGAAAGTGCGGGGAGCTAGAGACAGCCCAAAGGGAAGGACTGTATATTGGTAAGCCACATCCTCGAACGCGAATCTCAAGAATCGTCTGTGATGGGGGGCTATCTGGATGTGAAAGTAAGCATCTTTCAGGTCCAGCGAGAAGAACCAGTCCTCGGGGCAAATCTGCGTGAGGATCTGCTTCAATGTCAATATCCTGAACTTCCGTTTCATGAGGGAGAGGTCCAGGTGTCTGAGGTCTAAGATGGGTCTGAGACCGCCATCTTTCTTGGGGACAAGGAAATAACGGCTGTAGAACCCCGATCCGCTTTCTGAAGGAGGAACTATCTCTATGGCTCCCTTCCTTAACAGCATCATCACTTCGGTGTGGAGGACCTGAGCGTCGTCCGGCTCTACCAAGGTGGGAATCACCCCGCGAAAACGCGGGGGTCTTCGGGTGAACTGCAGTGAGTAGCCGCGTTTTATTATCCCCAACACCCTCTTGGACACTTCGGGGATGGCCTGCCAGGCCTCGGCCCGCGTGACAAGAGGCTGGATGGTGTCGGATGGCAGGCCGCTGATTAGGGGCCTGAACACTGACGAGTGTGGAAGAGGAAAACTGCTCTCTTTTTGAAAATGTGAAATATTTATTGTGTTCGCCACAACAATTTAGCGCGCCTAGTGGGTTTAGCGCGCCTAGTGGGGCGAGCTGGGTGCTTCTCCTTAGGGGGCACCTCCTGGGGGGTAGAAGGGACAGGTTTGCTCTGGTGCTGTCGGCGCAGTCCTGGGGTGACTCGGGGCAGAGGTGGAGCGCTCGGGCAGGAAGTGTCGCATGGCTTGGGACGACTTCTGTGCTGCAGTGAAGCGCTCTGTAAACCCTTCTACGGCTGGCCTGAAGAGACCGGATGGAGAGACTGGGGCATCGTGAAAGGCCACTTTGTCGCTCTCCTTAATCTCTGTTAGGTTGAGCCAGAGTTGGCGCTCCAGCACAATCAGGTTGGCCATGGATCGTCCGATGGCCTGGGCCGTGGCTTTCGTGGCGCGCAAGTCCAAATCTGTGGCGCTGCGGAGGTCGCGAAAAGCAGGTTCACTAGGACTAGACTCATCCATGGAACGAAGAAGCTTTGCCTGGAACACTTGTAATATGGCCATGGTGTGTAGTGCTGAAGCGGCTTGGCCCGCAGAAGTGTAGGCTCTGCCAGCCATGGCAGAGGTCGTCCTGCAGGGAGTGGTAGGAAGGGCTCTCTTGTTTTTCCACCCCACAGCCGCGGGGGGACAGAGGTGAGCAGCTACGGCCTCGTCCAGGGGCGGCAATTGCTCATAGCCCTTCTCCTGAGAGCCATCTACTGAGCTGAGAGCTGCAGAGGAATTGCGTAGGCGGGCAGAGTAGGGGGCGCGCCACGACTTTGTCAGCTCATCATGAACCTCAGGGAAGAACGGGGCAGAGTGCTGGCGGGGGGCCTGGCGGCGTCCTGGCAGGTACCACTCGTCCAGCCTGCTGCGTGTCGGCTCTTCAGGGGGGGCCCACTCCAGTTGGAGTTCCTCAACGGCCTTTGAGAGGATGCGGAGAAGCTCGGCATCCATCCCAGCTCTGGCGTCGATGGGCTCTAGTAACGGCAAGTGGGTGGGGTCAGAATCATCGGCCCAGTCCTCCGTTTCAGAAGCCGCGAGTGACATGGAGTCGTCAAGTGGCTCGTCCTCCGATCCGACAAAAGAGACAAGGTCGCTCGCTTCAGCCGAGGGACGCTGCTCTGGGGCGTGAGAAGAGGACAGGGGACGGCTCTCTCATTGGAGAGGGTGAGGTACGCGGGTGCTGAGCCGGCGTGAGCTCACCCAAATCCGGGCGCTGAGCCCCTCTTCCCCGCTGTCTTTTCCTGGCCGGCTCGCGGGAGGAAAAAGACGGGGGGGCGCGAGGGGCGGGATCGCTTTCATTAAAGAAAGCAATCCGCGAGCGCAGAGAGGCGAGACTCATGCTCTCACAAAAGCAACATGAAGTCTCAGTGAGTGCAGCCTCAGCATGGGGTTTTCCCAGGCAGAAAACACACTCACCATGGCCGCCGCCGTTAAAACGGCGTTAGAAACGCTCTTTTTAACCTTGAAAAGAAAAGCTCCCAACAAAAACAAATATATCATCTTCAACGGCTTCATGGGACTATAACGTCAGACCCGGTGGAAATAAAGAAGCTGGCAGCTAACTTTTATAAAAACTTGTATGACGCTGAGAACTGTGACGTTGAGAGTGCTTCTGATTTGCTGAGTGATTTACCTCAGGTGGAAGAAGAGGGGAGAAAATCACTAGACAGTCAAATAACTTTTCAGGAGATTACAGAAGCAATGAAACAGCTATCAAGAGGACGTTCTCCAGGAATTGATGGACTGCCAGTTGAGTTTTTGAGTTTCAAGCTTTTTGGAATATATTAGGACAAGATTTGTATGAAGTTCTCATTCAAAGCATCAAAAGTGGAACCCTTCCTATAAGCTGCCGAAGAGCTGTACTGTCTTTGCTTTCAAAAAAAGGAAATCTAGGTCTTCTAAAGAATTGGAGACCAGTTTCTCTATTATGTTTGGACTACAAAATACTGTCAAAGTGCTTAGCGAATAGGTTAAAGTGTCATTTAGATTTATTGGTTCAAAATGATCAGACGTATTACATTCCCAAAAGGTCAATCATGGACAATCTATTTTTATTATTAAGGGATGTAATTGATTTTAACCAATTTAATCATTTAAACCTGGGTATTCTTTGTTTAGACCAAGAGAAAGCATTCGATCGGGTTGACCATGTGTATCTTCTTAAGGTTTTAAAACAGTTTGGATTTGGAGATAATTTTATATCTTATATTAAGTTGTTGTATTCAAATGTTTTTGTGATGGTTAAAGCAGGTGGAGGATTAAGTGCACCGATACCGGTCTCAAGGGGGATTAGGCAGGGTTGCCCACTCTCTGGACAACTGTATAGTCTGGCTATTGAGCCATTGTTGTGTAGGATAAGGAGAGATCTGAATGGAATTTTACTTCCTGGTGTAAATCGTAATAGTAGGGTGTCATTATCTGCCTATGCGGATGATATCACAGTTTTTATCACAAGTCAAAATGACATTGACATTTTAACGGTAATTATTAGAAAATATGAGAGGGCATCTTCAGCAAAATTGAACTGGGAGAAAAGTGAAGGGCTTATTATTGGTTAGTGGGGAGGGTCAGGACCTCCAAAATTACCGGGTGGATTGATTTGGGTAAGAGAAGGGTTAAAATTTTTTGGTGATTTTTTAGGAAATACAACATTTAAAGGAAAAAATTGGGAGGGAATGCTAGAAAAGGTGAATGCTCGATTGTCTAAATGGAAATGTCTATTACCACAATTGTCGTACAGAGGAAGAGTTCTGGTGGTAAACAACCTGACTGCCTCTATCCTGTGGCATAGACTTGTGGTACTGGAGCCTCCTGATGAGCTGATCTGCAGGATACAAAGGACTTTTGTGAACTTATTCTGGAGTGGAGAACACTGGATTCGCGCAGCAGCACTATATCTTCCAGTTGAAGAAGGAGGAGCAGAATCTGTGCTTTCAGAATCCAAGCAGCACAGGGACTTCTCTACCATAAGAACTTGGTTTGGTCTCAGACAGCAAAGGCATTTCTTCAAAAAACTGGGGATCTTGGATTGGATAAACATTTATTTTTAATGAACCTGGAGAAGATAAACATGTCTGAGCTTTCGCAATTTTATTGGACAATGTTGCATTCATAGAGAACTGTTTTTAAAGTTGAAAGAGAGTTTGATGAAGCTGGGAGCTGGATTCTAGCCTTTAATCACTCCTAAAAAAGGACAACACTTAAAGTCTTTGGGGTCATTTTTACCCCAAACTTTTAAAAAGCGATTGCATAAGGAAATATACATTTTTTATATGGAAAACTATATATCATTTTTTTTATTTACTTTTCAACTATACATTTATGCTGTGTTTTTGTGGAAATTTTGAAGTTTTTTACCTATTTACTGCACAATTACATAACTAGGCCATAAATTGGCTCATGAAAAATGATTTTTTAAAGAAAAAATCACTTAAATGATGATCTTAATTAAATCTAAATAGTTTCTGGACATTGCTCTATGTGTTAGGGATAGAATACTGCCATCTAAAGGTTAGTCAAAAAACTTTATTTCTTATGGGTTAGGAATTAAAGTGCAATGGCCACATGTATCCACTAGAGTGCTATAGAGACTCATTCATTTTCACTTCATTTTTCTTGATGCTTCAACTTCTCCTCACAACTTTGATATATATTTTGTGAATATTTATTTAAACATTTTGAAATACATAAAAAATCTGTAGTTTTGTCAACAATTTGTTGTTGTTTTCTAATATATTTTGAATTATCTGCTTTTGCAAATTATTATACATACATTTGAAAAAAACATTACAAGTCACCACTATGACATGATTGTAATCACACACTATTTATTTCAGAAAATTATTTATCAACAACTATTTATTTTTTTAGAACAAGAGATTTTAGAACAAGATGAATTTTAAAAGTAAATAAACCAATATAATACAAAACAACAGCACCAATAAACTGTAATGAACAGGAGTGAAGGGTACACAGAACAACTTTTTTTATAAATCACATGGCTAATAAACATGTGAAAGAACAAGCAGAATATTATAGAATATATATTACAAGCTTGTTCCATGTTGCATATGTGACATTTTTCAGATTTGTGCCAGTTTAGTTGATTTTATTTGCCAATTTCTATAAAAATGCTCTCTGTTGCAGTGGCATACGTATGTTTGTGTGTGTGTGTGTGTGTGTGTGTGTGTGTGTGTGTGTGAGATAGAAAGTTTGTTCCACTTTGGGTTTATGCTCTAGGACCAGACCTTGAATTAAATGTAAAAAAATTTAGATTTATGCCAGTTTAGTTAATTTTATTTGCCAATTTCTATAAAAATGCTCTCTGTTGCAGTGGCATACGTATGTTTGTGTGTGTGTGTGTGTGTGTGTGTGTGTGTGTGTGTGTGTGTGTGTGTGTGTATGAGATAGAAAGTTTGTTCCACTTTGGGTTTATGCTCTAGGACCAGACCTTGAATTAAATGTAAAAAATTTTAGATTTATGCCAGTTTAGTTAATTTTATTTGCCAATTTCTATAAAAATGCTCTCTGTTGCAGTGGCATACATATGTTTGTGTGTGTGTGTGTGTGTGTGTGTGTGTGTATGAGATAGAAAGTTTGTTCCACTTTGGGTTTATGCTCTAGGACCAGACCTTGAATTAAATGTAAAAATTTTTAGATTTATGCCAGTTTAGTTAATTTTATTTGCCAATTTCTATAAAAATGCTCTCTGTTGCAGTGGCATACGTATGTTTGTGTGTGTGTGTGTGTGTGTGTGTGTGTGTGTGTGTATGAGATAGAAAGTTTGTTCCACTTTGGGTTTATGCTCTAGGACCAGACCTTGAATTAAATGTAAAAATTTTTAGATTTATGCCAGTTTAGTTAATTTTATTTGCCAATTTCTATAAAAATGCTCTCTGTTGCAGTGGCATACGTATGTGTGTGTGTGTGTGTGTGTGTGTGTGTGTGTGTGTGTATGAGATAGAAAGTTTGTTCCACTTTGGGTTTATGCTCTAGGACCAGACCTTGAATTAAATGTAAAACTTTTTAGATTTATGCCAGTTTAGTTAATTTTATTTGCCAATTTCTATAAAAATGCTCTCTGTTGCAGTGGCATACGTATGTTTGTGTGTGTGTGTGTGTGTGTGTGTATGAGATAGAAAGTTTGTTCCACTTTGGGTTTATGCTCTAGGACCAGACCTTGAATTAAATGTAAAATTTTTTAGATTTATGCCAGTTTAGTTAATTTTATTTGCCAATTTCTATAAAAATGCTCTCTGTTGCAGTGGCATACGTATGTTTGTGTGTGTGTGTGTGTGTGTGTGTGTGTATGAGATAGAAAGTTTGTTCCACTTTGGGTTTATGCTCTAGGACCAGACCTTGAATTAAATGTAAAAAAATTTAGATTTATGCCAGTTTAGTTAATTTTATTTGCCAATTTCTGTAAAAATGCTCTCTGTTGCAGTCACATACATGTGTGTGTTTGTGTGTGTGTGTGTGTGTGTATGAGATACAAAGTTCGTTCTAATTTTTATTTATGCTCTAGGACCAGATCTTGGTTTATTTGTAGAAATTTTCAGATTTATAATGGATTTAGTTTTATTTTTTTGACAAACAAAATTTTAAAAAGTAATTTTTTGCATTTTCCCATTCATTTTCAATGTGGGGTCATTTTGACCCCAAAGACCTTAAAAGGTAAATTTTTTTACACACCTTTAGAACAACCAAATCAAGCCCAGTTTTTTTGTGCATGTTTAGATAGATTATTTAGGAAATGTCACCGAGTTTCATGCCCCTGCGATGAAGGTAACACTTTTAAAAAATGAAGGAAAAATCCATTGGGGTCATTTTGACCCCAAAGAGTGATTAAAGGCTAGAGGAACCATTCTCAAGGTCGGACATCCGGGACTTTTACTCCCATAATGCACTGCGCGCGCATAGCAACTGCGGCGAAGGGTAAAACAAACAAGCGCTCGCCATTAAGCAACACGAATCGGAAGACAAACGAGCGCAGAGCTGTCGAGAAAACTGCCGAGAATCATGCATAAAAACTGTTGTGTTGTTAGTTGCACAAACAACAGCGTAAAGAGGAGTGACCTCTCATTTTATATGATACCTAGCAAGGCAATTGAGCCAGAAAGGAGAGAGAAATAGCTCCAGGCTCGAGTATCCAGACCTCATCAAATCCCCTGGTATGAACACCATGTGTACATACTATGTGTCCTACACTTGCAGTCATTTTTAAATACCCATCAAGCATCGATTACATTAACTATGTTCATTTAGAAAAAAAATGATGTTTATTCAAAAGAACTGTGTTACAAAATGGCTGTAATGAGCTCAGTCTGTCAGTGGCACAGCTTGTACAATGTCAGTGAGGGACACAGTTTTTTCAAAAAAGCAAAAATAGACTAACTGCAGAAACATATCTTATTCCCCACACAACTAGTGCATTTCATTGTTGCTTATCAGTGTAGAGCCGCCGACCATTATGCATAGCAATGTCATAACATAGCAACAGAAAATTGAGTGGCCATCTCTGTAGTGGTATTATTTTGTTATTCTTTGATTTGCCCCTCAATTTGTCCATTCATTTGAGATTACATTTCTATTTAGATTTAAAGTAAAATGGTATGTGCATACCCTCTATTCACACTTTTTGCAGTAACCAGGCATCAGATTCAATTTTAATGAATGTAGTGTCTAATGACAACAGCTAGACTTTAACATGCCTTTGGGTTGTTCTCCCAGGACTCAGCTGGATGTCGATAGGGACAAGATTGTAACGTTAAACCTACAAGCGACAGCTTTCTGTGGTACCTGGTCAATGCAGGCGCAAGTAGACTTTCTATATATTGATAAGACATTCTGTAATAGAAGAAAGAAGATCTGTAAGTTATTTGTATAGCTGCTAGCGCCTTTTCACATACATGTAACGTTAGCTAACGTTAGTCACAAAGCGCTTTACATGAGTGTTTTATTACATTCACTTCACTTCTCACCACCGACATACATTCGAATACACAGATATCATTCATCATTAATACAAAGTAGTCCATTAGTATCCATAACTGACATAATCCACAACAAAACTTCTGTGAATAGATACCTTTTTGATTTTCCTCGGGCTTTGCCTTGATTGCCTTCGGTTTGTTTTACCCTTCAAACACGGCGGCGGCTTGTTGCTATGCAGGTCACATGATTTGTGACGTAACGCCGACCAAGAGAATTGTTTTTTAATTCAATGTTTCAAACAAGACTTTTATCTTCTGTAAGTGTGAGTGCATGCCTACAGAGAAATGGCATTGTTAAGCTGGGACACCTCTTGAATACAGATGGATGGAAGTCATTGGAGGAGCTTAAAGAAATGACTGGCTTAAGATCTTCACGCTTGACAGAAAAGTTGATGGAGGGGATAGTCAGTACATTACCAAGTAGTTATAGAAAGTACATTGGGAGAGGAACTTTGATGGACATGACGAATGAACAGGAACTCCCAGGAATTAAAATCTCTCATCTTATAAAGACCGAAAACGAAGATGAAGATGTGGGGTCAATTCTATCTTTTAAAACCCCGCAGCTAGAATATTTTGAGTCTGCATCAAAAAAAGCAATGTATCACTCCACAGTCAAAGTGTTACACCAGGACTCTTTTAAAGGACAGAAAGCCTCCAGGTGGTCAGGTTTTTTGAAGCCAGACTTCCTTGTGAGGGACAGGTGGAGAGCCCTGTATAAGCCTCCCATAGAGAAGCGCACTGCTGATCTGCAGTGGAGGCTTATTCACGGGGCGATAGCTACAGACAGACACGTGGCACACCTGAATCTGGCAGTGGGTGAACAGTGTAGGTTTTGTGGAATGGTAGAAGATTTGGAAAATTTGTTTTTAAGATGTAATAGGTTGAGAGGTCTTTTTAATCTTCTTGATAGATGGTTTCAAGCATTTGATGAGAAATTGTTAGAAGAAGTGTTTATTGGGGGAGTGATGTACAGATTCTTAATCAGAAGGAAAGCGCGTTTGTTAAACTTGATCGGCACTGCAAAATTAGCAATTTGGAAGACGAGAAAGAATGAAGGGCTGAATCTTCTTAGTATTGATGCTGAATTAATGTTCAAGAACCTTGTAGCTGGAAGGTTGAATATAGAGTTTGTATATTATAATCTTATAAAAAATGAGGGGTGTTTTGATGATATTTGGTGTCTTAAAAATGTTTTGTGTGAAATTCATGAGGGCCAGTTGGTTCTGAATTTTAATTTTTTTTGATCAACGAGTATTTGATGTTGTGAATAATGATTGTATTGTGTAAATAATAAAGTCTTGTTAAACCTCTCTCTCTCTCTCTCTCCGTCTCGCGCTCTCTCTCACTCTCTCTCTTGCTCTTGCTCTCTATCTCTATCTCAGACTGATGTGTTTGTGTGTTTCAGGGGAAGTTGACGAGTCAGGGAAAGCTCATGCAGCAGGAGACGTTTTTTGTGACGGAGCAGGACTCTGGCGTTCTGTCCCGCAGTAAGGAGCGCAGGGTCTTCCTGTTTGAACAGATGGTCATCTTCAGCGAGCTCTTACGCAAAGGCTCGTCCACGCCAGGATACCAGTTTAAAAAGAGCATCAAGGTAACCACACCACTCTTAGTCGTGGAGCATGTTTAAGCCCAAAGTATTCAAAGTATTTGTGTGTGGGGGGGTTTGTTTTTTGTTCCTAAAGCCTTGAGGTTTATTTGCACTAATTAGTTTTTTCCACAAGGTCGTAGAAATTAAACTTTTTGAACCTTTGCAAAATAAGTTTTTTGATTTGAAGCACACTGAATTCCACCTGCTGGTGATGCCTGCAAATGCAATGAAAATGCAACCCAAAAATGCATTAAAACACAGGTCACAAAACATTGCAAATGTTTTATTGATTGATTTTAACAAATCATCAATACCATTAAATATTAAGTATCTGTATCATGTTATTTCATTGTAATGTACGATTTTTTTTGTTTGTTTGTTTTATGAAGAGCATTACTAATCAGGCCAATAAGAGACTATTAACTACAACTCTTCCTTTTTATTACACAAATGTGTCATTAAAAATGTCTGCATATGTATTAAACCATATAGACGCTAGTTCATGGAGTCACATAGCTCGCCCCCTAGTGGTGAACCATTGAAATGTCGAAATATTAAGTTATCACTAAACAAATCTTCATTTGAAAGTGAAAAAAGTGAAAGTGAAGTGACATTCAGACATTCGGTGACCCATACTCAGAATTTGTGCTCTGCATTTAACCCATCCGAAATGCGCACACACACAGAGCAGTGAACACACACACACACACTGTGAGCACACACCCGGAGCAGTGGGCAGCCATTTATGCTGCGGCGCCCGGGGAGCAGTTGGGGGTTCGATGCCTTGCTCAAGGGCACCTAAGTCGTGGTATTGAAGGTGGAGAGAGAACTGTACATGCACTCCCCCCACCCACAATTCCTGCCGGCCCGGGACTCGAACTCACAACCTTTCGATTGGGAGTCCGACTCTCTAACCATTAGGCCACGACTTCCCGTAAAACAAGCACAGAGCGAGCCAGCCAGGAGTCGAACCTAGAATCTTCTGATCCGTAGTCAGATGCATTATCCATTGCGCCACTGGCCCACAAAATTTACTGATATATCACATACTTTGGCAGTTTCATACACACTAAGAATCACTGGTTCGAAACAAATGATTCGCAAAGGTTTCAAAGCTCACAAAGCAGTGTGTTAAACACAAATAATCTGTGTGTTTGGCCGTGGCTTTACTTTTAGGGAGTAGGGGAAATCACATCTCTGGCAACTCGACGGCAGAGAACAGGTGTGATACTGACTTGTGTGTGTGCAGGTGAGCTTCCTCGGCCTGGAGGAGCATGTGGAAAACGATCCGTGTAAGTTTGTGCTGTCGTGTCGTGGGTCAGCCGAACGGTTCACCCTGCAAGCAGCAAACACAGACATTAAACAGCTCTGGGTTCAGCATATCACCGAGCTACTTGACTTACAGAGCAACTTCTTGTCAGGTAAGACGTCACGTTGATATGAATCTAATAAACTCTCCTTTCGTCGAGCTGTTGAAGTCATTGGTGCATCTGTCTACAGCTCTGCAGTCTCCCATCGAGTATCAGAAGGAGCGCAGCGGCTCTCAGTCTCTGACCAGAAACTCCTCCAACAGCAGGCCCAGCTCCACTGCGTACCTCGGGGCAGAGAAACCCTCTCTGTCTGGACGGAGCTCCACTCCAGTAAAGCTAACTACCTCCAACGGTGGTCCATGCAACGACTCGGACAGATCCCTCAGGGTGAGGACACTGCATTAAACATCTGCATGCTTATGGTGGCTCGCAGAAAGCCATTCTTGAATGATGTTGTTTTTCTCGGGTGGTGTCTGTACAACAGTATTTGGATGATTCATCTGTGAGTTTCGGATGGCAGTTAATTAATCGACTACCTCACCTATAGTTAGCCACATGGCCATATTGCAAAATAATGCTTAGGAACGGTTACAGTCCATTGACCCATTCTGGCAGCTTACCTAACTGGATTCTTGAAACAAGCCTTTATTGTGCTCACTCCCATTTAGCATATGCTGTGCATTACATAATTCCATATTCTAGACATACTATGTAAATGTGTTCATGTCTTCTTGACTACTGAAGTTAAAGTCTGGTTGACATATTAAGTATTTTAACCGTATATTATTATGTTTTTGTCTCTATATGCGGTGTGTGTTTCCTACAGCAGTTTTCTGGTGTGGGTTGTAACGGTACGTCGTCCTCCCTGATGGTGACTCAGGACTATAATGCACTGAAAGAGAACGAGATCTGCGTCACGCAGGGTGAGACGGTGCAGATTCTGGCCACTAACCAGCAGAACATGTACCTGGTGTACCGACCCGCTAACAGCCAGTCGCCGGCCGTAGAGGGCTGGGTCCCGGGACACATCCTGGGCCCTCTCGCTAAACCCCTCATAGACACTACTGCAGACTCAAACATCAAGTAAGTGTCAGTCAGCACTAACTGGAGCTCTGGACTGTGTAAGACTGCACGCCCGTTTTTTGAACACCCCCACCCCATTCTGTTGGAACTAACCCGGATGATTTGGACCCTTTTCTAAGTTTTGATTTTATTTAATTTTTTTGGTTTTGTTTTCTTGGCTAAAAGTTAAAATCCAAGGCAGAAAAATGTTGAAAGGACTTTAGCAAAGCCACAACATTGTTGTTTTGTAGACTGAGGATTTGTGAAGAATCTTACATCAGTGTGGAAACAGACACTTTCTGTTTCTTTGTCTTCTTTTTTTTTTTTTTTTTTTATATATATATATTTTTTTTTTTTGTGTGAAAATAAAATAAAATTTAAAAAAAGGTGCAAGAAAGGCCTTTTTCATAGATGAATTGGGCCTGTTTCTCCTGATGGAGAACATATACTGTTGTCTATGGCAATTTTTTATAGGTTGTGTATTTGTTTTAATTGTATTTTTGTATAGATTTTTGATCACATGTTGGCCATTTACTGTAAATACTGTTGGTTTCTTTACTGTTTGTAGCACATTCCTGTAAAGAGCTTTTTGCACTATTTAAGTGAACCTTCATTAATGAAGTCAGGTTTGTGCAATAGAACTACATTTGCAATGTTGTAGTGTAACTAATGATTTGAAATGTATTATATTAAATATGTAAAATAAAATTCTGACATGCGCATGATTCAACCTGTCTTAGTCAAATAGATTGTTTTATTATAATAATACTGTACTTTCACAAAGAATAACAATGCTAAGAGTTAGAGATCCGTTTAGTTTAGTGTATAAGTGGTGCACCTTATTTTGATTTATTTCTTTTCATTAATTTGATTTTGTAATGTAGTGTGTAGAACACTTGTTTTGTGTTTGTACTAACCTCTTCTTCCCTCGACAGTGTGTGAAACAGTGTTTGCTGTGAATGATATGCATGAGTGCTGTTCGCACATAAACCTGTTTCCATCATGGTGGAAGCAAATAGATTCACTGATTTATATACATACACTACCATTCAACATTTTGGAGTCTGTAAGACTTTTATTTTAAGAATTCTCTTATATACCCCCCCCACCCACCCCAAGCATTTTAAGTTATTTTTTCTCGCTGTTAGATTTGCATCTCCAGCAGCGTGTGTGTGTGTTTGACAACCTGATGTTTTGACATGACAGGAAATCTCTCTCGTGGAACACGCTTCGTGCTCGCAAGCGTGCAGAGAAGGACAGTGCGCCCCTCAAAAGTGACATTAAAGTTGAGAATGGACTGCGTAAGCCAAAGGAAATTCTCAGCAGCAAAGTCACTGTGAAAGTGAGTAGGAGGATGAGGGTGTGTGTGTGTGTGTGTGTGTGTGTGTGTGTGGGCTGCATCTTCACCTGTGTGGAAATAAACACTGAACACGTCACTTACCCAATGACCGCATGATACTGACCCAAATATTTTTGAATGTTAGGTTTTTTATTCTTCAAATTTATATAGTCGTTATGTATTTTATATTGAAAAGCTGAATGATTACGGCATAATCTGCTAACAATTTCAGAGGAATACAACTATGTGTAAATTTAAATGTTGGGTAGGGTTTGTTTGCCTCTTTTTTTTTATTTATTTTGGTCTTTCTTTATAATCTCAATAAATTAGTCAAATATATATTTTTTTTTTTTTTACAAACCCGAATCCAAAAAAGTTGGGACACTGCACAAATTGTGAGTAAAAAAAAGGAATGGAATAATTTACAAATCTTATAAACTTACAAATCTCATTTTGAAATGTCATGCCAAATATTGGCTCATTTTTTGATTTCATGAGAGCTACACATTCACAAAAAGAATCTGGAACAATCTCTGTGTAAGGGTCAAGGCCGGAAAACCATACTGGATGCCCGTGTTCTTCGGGCCCTTAGACAGCAATACATCACATACAGGAACGCTACTATAATGTAATAATGTATATGTAATCTATAATGGAAATCACAACATGGGCTCAGGAATACTTCCAGAAAACATTGTCGGTGAACACAATCCACCGTGCCATTCGCCATTGCCGGCTTAAACTCTATAGGTTTATTCTCTATTTCTATCTCTTACTCTATTTCTCTGGGCCAAGGCTCATTTTAAATGGACTGTGGCAAAGTGAAAACTGTTCTGTGGTCAGACGAATCAAAATTTGAAGTTCTTTTTTGGCAAACTGGGACACCATGTCATCCAGACTAAAGAGGACAAGGAAAACCCAAGTTGTTATCAGTGCTCAGTTCAGAAGTCTGCATGACTGATGGTATGGGGTTGCATGAGTGCGTGTGGCATGGGCAGCTTACACATCTGGAAAGGCACCATCAAGGCTGAAAGGTATATCCAAGTTCTAGAACAACATATGCTCCATCCAGACGTTGTCTCTTTCAGGGAAGACCTTGCATTTTCCAACATGACAATGCCAGACCACATACTGCATCAGTTACAACATCACGGCTGCGTAGAAGAAGGATCCGGGTACTGAAATGGCCAGCCTGCAGTCCAGATCTTTCACCCATAGAAAACATTTGGCGCATCATAAAGAGGAAAATGTGACAAAGAAGACCTAAGACAGCTGAGCAACTAGAAGCCTGTATTAGACAAGAATGGGACAACATTCCTATTCCTAAACTTGAGCAGCTAGACGTTTGCAGACTGTTCTAAAAAGAAGAGGGGATGCCACACAGTGAACATGGCCTTGTCCCAACTTTGAGATGTGTTGATGCCATGAAATTTAAAATTAACTTATTTTTCCCTTAAAATGATACAATTTCTCAGTTTAAACATTTGCTATGTCATCTATGTTGTATTCTGAATAAAATACTGAATATTGAAACTTCCACATCATTGCATTCTGTTTTTATTCATAATTTGTACAGTGTCCCAACTTTTTTGGAATCAGGTTTCTATTATAATTATTATTTTTCTTTTGTAAAATACCATAGTATAAAATGTCGTCATTTGTAGCAATCCTGTTTTGTGATCAATCACACTAATAAGTGCTTAATTTGAAACATTCCTGTCATTTTGGCCTGGAGTTCTGCGTCCCTCTGTATTCCTGTAAATGTAAGTGTGTAACAGTGTTCTCTCTCAACCCAAACCACAGGATTCCCGCAGCTCAGATGAGTCCGACTGTGAGGATGAACTAGACCCCAAAACTAGTATGGAGGTAGAGATGCTGATCTCAATGCATGCTGCCCAATAAGCTTTTATTTTTGATCTATTGTTGTTATTATTTTGTAATAAACTCAGTTTAATAGTAAATAGATAAGCTTTTTAAAGCTCTAATCTGAAGAAATATCTGAACCTCTTTTTACATGAGCGCTAAGTTGTTGTTGGTAAGTTATTATATTAACTAATCATGTGGAGTGACTGGCATAAAGGGCTTTTCACATGCACCAAGGATGATAACTACAACTATAAAGATTGAATAATCATTCTAATTCTATGAAGGAAGTCTAAAATAAACCCTTTCTGGAAATCACAAGCAGTGTGCTCTGGATGTTATTTTGGCCGATGTATTTACTCTGGATTCATGATATTATTAGTATGCTTGTTTGCTATTCTGAACATACACAGTGGCCGAAATCGAAATAGCAAACTAAGATGCTACACTTCCAATTCTCCCATTATCTTTATATATATATATATATATATATATATATATATATAAATACAGTACAGACCAAAAGTTTGGACACACCTTCTCATTCAAAGAGTTTTCTTTATTTTCATGACTATGAAAATTGTAGAGTCACACTGAAGGCATCAAGGGCTATTTGACCAAGAAGGAGAGTGATGGGGTGCTGCGCCAGATGACCTGGCCTCCACAGTCACCAGACCTGAACCCAATCGAGATGGTTTAGGGGTGAGCTGGACCGCAGACAGAAGGCAAAAGGGCCAACAAGTGCTAAGCATCTCTCGGGGAACTCCTTCAAGACTGTTGGAAGACCATTTCAGGTGACTACCTCTTGAAGCTCATCAAGAGAAAGCCAAGAGTGTGCAAAGCAGTAATCAAAGCAAAAGGTGGCTACTTTGAAGAACCTCGAATATGACATATTTTCAGATGTTTCACACTTTTTTGTTATGTATATAATTCCATATATAATTCCACATGTGTTAATTCATAGTTTTGATGCCTTCAGTGTGAATCTACAATTTTCATAGTCATGAAAATAAAGAAAACTCTTTGAATGAGAAGGTGTGTCCAAACTTTTGGTCTGTACTGTATATATATATATATATAGATATATATACAGTCGTGGCCAAAAGTTTTGAGAATTACATAAATATTGGAAATTGGAAAAGTTGCTGCTTAAGTTTTTATAATAGCAATTTGCATATACTCCAGAATGTTATGAAGAGTGATCAGATGAATTGCATAGTCCTTCTTTGCCATGAAAATTAACTTAATCCCAAAAAAACTTTTCCACTGCATTTCATTGCTGTCATTAAAGGACCTGCTGAGATCATTTCAGTAATCGTCTTGTTAACTCAGGTGAGAATGTTGACGAGCACAAGGCTGGAGATCATTATGTCAGGCTGATTGGGTTAGAATGGCAGACTTGACATGTTAAAAGTAGGGTGATGCTTGAAATCATTGTTCTTCCATTGTTAACCATGGTGACCTGCAAAGAAACGCGTGCAGCCATCATTGCGTTGCATAAAAATGGCTTCACAGGCAAGAATATTGTGGCTACTAAGATTGCACCTAAATCAACAATTTATAGGATCATCAAGAACCTCAAGGAAATAGGTTCAATTCTTGTAAAGAAGGCTTCAGGGCGTCCAAGAAAGTCCAGCAAGCGCCAGGATGGTCTCCTAAAGAGGATTCAGCTGCGGGATCGGAGTGCCACCAGTGCAGAGCTTGCTCAGGAATGGCAGCAGGCAGGTGTGAGCGCATCTGCACGCACAGTGAGGCCAAGACTTTTGGAAGATGGCCAGGTGTCAAGAAGGGCAGCAAAGAAGCCACTTCTCTCCAAAAAAAACATCAGGGACAGATTGATCTTCTGCAGAAAGTATAGTGAATGGACTGCTGAAGACTGGGGCAAAGTCATATTCTCCGATGAAGCCCCTTTCCGATTGTTTGGGGCATCTGGAAAAAGGCTTGTCCGGAGAAGAAAAGGTGAGCGCTACCATCAGTCCTGTGTCATGCCAACAGTAAAGCATCCTGACACCATTCATGTGTGGGGTTGCTTCTCATCCAAGGGAGTGGGCTCACTCACAATTCTGCCCAAAAACACAGACATGAATAAAGAATGGTACCAAAACACCCTCCAACAGCAACTTCTTCCAACAATCCAACAACAGTTTGGTGAAGAACAATGCATTTTCCAGCACGATGGAGCACCGTGCCATAAGGCAAAAGTGATAACTAAGTGGCTTGGGGACCAGAATGTAGAAATTTTGGGTTCATGGCCTGGAAACTCCCCAGATCTTAATCCCATTGAGAACTTGTGGTCAATCCTCAAGAGGCGGCTGGACAAACAAAAACCCACTAATTCTGACAAACTCCAAGAAGTGATTATGAAAGAATGGGTTGCTATCAGTCAGGATTTGGCCCAGAAGTTGATTGAGAGCATGCCCAGTCGAATTGCAGAGGTCCTGAAAAAGAAGGGCCAACACTGCAAATACTGACTCTTTGCATAAATGTCATGTAATTGTCGATACAAGCCTTTGAAACGTATGAAGTGCTTGTAATTATCTTTCAGTACATCACAGAAACAACTGAAACAAAGATCTAAAAGCAGTTTAGCAGCAAACGTTTTGAAAACTAATATTTATGTAATTCTCAAAACTTTTGGCCACGACTGTTATACAAATAGTATGTCATTTCGAATACAGCCAGTGTCTATCAAGTAATGTAAGGTACTGCCCTCTGTTGGCTTGTGCTGAAATGACACAACATACTCTTTCTCTCTCTGTGTGTGTGTGTGTGTGTGTGTTTGCAGAAAGATTCAGTGCTTTATGTGTGACTGATTGTCTAGAATGCTTAAAGTATGCACCTCTAACACTCCTCCTGTCTGTTTTACAGTTACTAAATCCTAATTTCATCCAGGAGGGTGAGTTTATTAATATGTACAGATGCTGTGATGTTCCGTTTGTCTGTATTTTCTACTAGTATGTATCATTGAGTGATCATACATATGTCACCTGTAGCTTGTTTCAGAAACCGAATTAAATATCTCTTTGAATGAAGTGAAATGAAAGAGAAAATAAAAGTCAGTGTCCATCAGAGTGACTTTGTCCTGTATAAATACACACGTACAGTGGCTCCGGAGTTCCTGACCCCTCTAGTGGATGTGACGTGTGTTCTGGGGGAGACGGTGGTCCTGTGCTGTAAAGTGTGTGCTCGACCCAAGCCCACAATCACCCTGAAAGGACCCGATCAAAGTCTGCTGGTCAACAATAACCGATTCACTATCAATATTAGGTACTAGTCCACAATCAGTCACCACCAAGAAACACTAGTGCTTTAGATACAATACATCCTGTAGTGAAATGTTGAAATTCTAGTGTGCACTATTAGGAGAGTGTTGAGGAACAAAGGAATGTTTTACATTAAAGTTCAAACCATGTCTTCTGAATTTGTTCAGTGGGAAAACTGCACACATGTAGCCTCATAAGTCTCATTGTTATGTAACCGTCCCATGATTGGCAGAAGAGGCAGCCCTTCAGACATTCCTTCAAAAGCACAGTGAAGACTCATCAAGGAAGTCACAAAAGAACCAAGGACAGCGTTGTAAGAACTGGAGGCCTTTTTGCAACAGTAAATGCCAGTGTTCATGACTCCACTAACTAAAACATACTGGCCAAAAATGGCATCCATAGAACAGAGGCGAGACGAAAACCACTGCCGGATTTTTTGTGAACTTAAAGAGTCAAAAATGAAAAGATATATTTTTTTTTAAATCCACATACCTTTGATCAAGCATGGTGGTGGCAGAAGATGCTTAACTTTGACAGCTTGCAATAATTGAGGGAAACATGAAATTTTGATTGAATCTACCAGTCTCGAACTATGCAGCAAGGCAATCCTTCAAAGCATAGGAGTAAGTCCACCTCTGAATGGCTAAAAATAAATAAATATTAGAGCGGCCTACTTCAGAGCATGACCTTAAATATGAATTTCATGCTCTAAACCCCTCCAGTGAGGTGGAAAATAAGCAGTTCTATAAAGAAGAGAGGGCCAAAATTCAACCAGTTATGTGAAAGACCGATCTCTACGTCATTTGATTCTCTCTCTCATCTCTCATCTCTGTGCTGTGCCCGTGTAGGGAATCGGGTGATATCGTGTTGAAGATCTGTAATCTGATGCCTCAGGACACTGGCATCTACACTTGTGTGGCTGTGAATGATCACGGCACTGCCTCCTCATCTGCATCTATTAAAGTACAAGGTAAAAGAAACGGAGGAATAAAGATGGGGATTGTACAACTCATCTTTCCACATGTTCTAATGTCCTGATGTTCTCTGGTGCAGGTATCCCAGCAGCCCCTGCTCGTCCCGTGGCACAGGAAGCCAGCAGCACTGCAGTGATCGTCCACTGGCTTCCTCCAGCCAGCTCAGGAAACGCTGCCATCTCCAGCTACACTGTGGAATACAGGCAGGAAGGTAGAAACACTTACACAGCTGTAAAATCAGCATCTCAAAACAGACAGAAACACTTAAAGAGGTAATGCAGTGGAAAACTACAAATTGTACTCATTTGAAATAATAAAAATGCAATGTAGAAATAAAAATAAACTCATTATAAAACAAAGACATTCCTCCTCAACCCTCAACAACATTGTTTGAATCTATGTTCTCATGAGCTAATTAGCATATCACATTTCCATATCATCAACTATTCTGTATTCAGACTTTTATGCTTGCCAAGGCTGCATTTATTTGATCAAAAACATGGTTAATCATGAAACAGTATTACAATTTAAATGAACTGTTTTCCATATTGATATATTTTGAATTTTAATGTTTTCCTGTTATGGTAAAGCTGAATTTTCAGCATCATCACTACAGTCTTCAGTGTCACATGATCCTTCAGAAATCGTTTTAATATGCAGATTTCGTGCTCAATAAACATTTCTGATTATTATCAATGCTGAAAACAGTTTTGCTGCATCCCTGAGTTAAATATATATACTTTTTTCAGTACAATAAACTTTGGCTAACATTATTTTAGTGCAGGAAACGTATAACTAATAAGTAAACTTACTAAATAAGTAGACTACTGACTTAAGATTACATAAGAAAAAAGGTAATGCGTTTCCACAGAAGTACAAAATATAACACCATTATCCAAATCCATACATATTACTCTGTCTATAATGTCTGTTAGCTGAAACATCTGTTGATTTGTGTGTCCAGGCTGACGTTTCTGTGTCTATATTTATGTGCAGACTCTCTGGTGTGGCAGCAGTCGGTGGTCTCCACTGCAGATGTGTGTGTGAAGATTGAGGATCTGATTCCTGGTGGCCATTATCAGTTCAGAGTCAGTGCCAGTAACCCCTGGGGCATCAGCCCACCCAGTGACCCCTCAAACATGGTGACATTACCCAGCACAGGTCAATACAATCAAATCAACCTTAAGTACGTGTCCCAACTGAACTGCCTTCCTCAAGGTAGCAGTCTTCTACGGGATCATAACCAAAATTGATTTTCTTGAAAGTGCATTGGGTCAGAAAGTACATGAATCTGGAGTATTCTAATTTATTTATCAGTCAGTTTTGTCATATGTAAACTCATTATTAATTGTATAAATTAATCATTTAATAATAAATCCAAAGAGCATCATCAAGAACAAACATCATATTGAACTAACGTTGAACAACAGTACATTAATTAACCAAGAACAACCCCAAAGTCTAAATTTGTAAAGATTTTGTAATGACATAACTACGATTAAATGATGACAATTGTTCATTTTTGTGTGAAAACTCTTAGATATCCTACAGAGTTCACCAACCCTCCACTCATCAGCTGTGCCATTATTAATAAAACCTACCTTTATTTTAGATGCTTGAGTAGTTTTTATTTTAATTTAAGAGTCCATTCTAGCCTTCCATTTTAGCCAAAATAAAGTATCCTAGAAAGAAAGAAATGCAGCCTTAGTGTTTTGGAAGCACATCTATGATGCCCATAGAGTATTGTCTGAAATGGTTCTGTGTATATAGGTAGGCAACACTAGGTTTTGGAATAGAGTCATAGTGCAATTGTTCCAAACACATTTCTTATAACTATTTTTTTCTCTCTCTTTTATGAAGCCTCAACTTATGATGGAACCGGAATCCAGTGGAAAGACAACTTTGAATCTGCATTCACAGAATTGGGTGAAATTGGACGGTAATGATATATATACTTTATGATCAGTAAAATGCAGTCCATCATTCTTTATTCTGTCAGTAACGAACTCAGCTGACTCATGTTTTCTGTTTTTAGGGGTCGTTTCTCAGTGGTCAGGAAGTGTCTCAGTAAGGCCAATAAGAAGGAGGTTGCTGTGAAGTTTGTCAATAAGAAGATGCAGAAGAAAGACCAGGTGGCCCATGAGGCCGATATCCTGCGTCACGTCCAGCATCCACAGCTGGTGGCGCTGATTGATGCCTATGAGTCGCCCAAGGCCTACATGCTGGTTCTGGAGCTGTGAGTAAATCCATTTAGAAAGCAAATGGACTTCCATTGACAGCCCATCACAACAATTATGGGCCAACAGTAATGTGGCGTTATTCCAGGGGCCATGCTTAAATAGTGGGTCGGACTTGAAGAACAAAACGTGTACGAATCACAGCTTAGACCTACAAATATCACCCCCCCACCCCCCCCCCCCCCCCACCCAAAAAAAGCCTATTTTGACTTTGTCAAAGGAACCAGTGTACTTCTAACTTCTGGAATGACCTTCAAAATTATTTCATCCCTGCAGCATTCTATAGAAGGGCAGTTGAGCTCAACTCAGCATATTCTAAATAAATTCATGTTTTGCTGCATGGTACAGAATGAACATTCTGCTCCTGGAATCTCATTTTCCACACACACACACTCAAATGGAACTAAGAGCAATGATATGATGATATTTATATGTGTTTAGTGTTGAGGATGGGCGTCTGCTGGACAATCTGGTGGCTCACGATGAGCTGATGGAGGAAAAGGTGGCTTTCTTCATTAAAGACACACTGGAAGCTCTGCAGCACCTGCACACATGCAGAGTAGCTCACCTGGACCTCAAGGTGAAATATCATACCACCACATCAGCATGCAACAGATATTTACAGCTTATTTACTGGAAAGTAGTAATTTAGCAGACACTTATCTGAAGCAGAACACCCTTACAATTTGCTTAGCAAAGCTCTGGAAATCACCAGTACACTTAGTAGCCACGCAGCAGTATTTTAAAAACCTGCTGCAAATAAAACCTAAAAAATTAGCAGCTGCATAGTAACACTCAACCACCTGCAAAACAGCATGCTGAAAACTTAAATAAAGTGAAAGATTTGCATCCGCCAAGATGGTTCACTTATAACAAGGAATTGCAACACACAATATAGCAGATCTAAAAAAGAAAGTCCCATCTTCTAAATAAAAGTCATTGCATTAGTGCAGCTGCCAATAAATCCCAGTCCCATGTGACAGTGTCCTGAGGCTTGCATTTGTCCATTCATCTAATAGGAGTAGATTTTAAAAGCCCAAAATTGCTGCCTAGACTTTCTTGGAAAGGGACTTTGATAAAACCAGCTAGAAGCTCATATAACACCCAGCAACCACATGACAATGTCCTAAAAACACTCAGAACACCTTAGAAACCACAAGCAAGCACCAAGTAGCTGACCACTAAAGGATAGTTTAGAAACCTAGTGCAGACTCTTGAGTCTTCAACTATTTCTTCTTCTTTAGCCTGAAAACCTGTTGGTGGACCTCCACGTGCCGGTGCCCTGCGTGAAGCTCTCAGATCTGGGCGATGCTGTACAGGTTTCGGGTCACCGCTATGTGCATCTCCTCCTGGGGAACCCTGAGTTTGGCGCTCCAGAGCTCATCCAGGGCACCCCGGTGTCCCTGTCCACAGATGTGTGGAGTGTAGGGGTGCTGGCCTACGTCATGCTCAGCGGAGTCTCCCCGTTCCTGGACGAGAGTCTGGAGGAGACCTGCGTCAACATCTGCAGGCTGGACTTCTGCTTTCCTGACGAGTACTTCAGTGGCGTTAGCCAGGCCGCCAAAGACTTCATTGTGTCCACGCTTCACCAGGACCCCAGGAAGAGGCCGAGCTCAGCCACATGTCTGCAACACCCGTGGGTCAGCGCTCATAGTGGAGATTACTCCAAAACACCGCTGGACACTGTCAGACTCGCTGCGTTTATAGACCGACGCAAACAGCTGCATGATGTCAGACCTGTGACAAACGTTAAAGGACTGGTCAGCAGCAGTATGGGACACACATTATGAGAGGAGACCGTGGGCTGGAGGAAAGAGATTCTAGCATGTTACATGCTGTACTTCAACACTAGATTTCATTTACATTATATCATGTCATTTGGAATGTGTTCAGTGTTTCCTGTAGCGTTTACTGGCCTGCTCCTTTATGACTTGTGGCCCTGGGAGTTACACAATTTTGAGACATTTAGTGATTAATAGATTGAGAAACTACAAGTAGACAGGAATTGTGGGAATCGCAGAGCTAGAAGTAGTAACATCATTGAATGTCATATTAAGGCGTAGGGTGATGTGTTCTGGATCTTTAAGAGTCCTAAACAGACCAGTAAGTGGGTGCTGTTGAATTTTCACTTTTATTGAGGGGTTTTTACAGGAAAACTTGAACCAAAAACGAGAATTCTGCCATCACTTAACTTGTGCTGTTCCAGACTCAGAAGGTTTGCTAAAACAAAAAGAGATTTATTTGACAAATGTACATGCTGCTCTTTTCCAATGTAATTAAATTGAAAAAGCTCTCAAATCTCATTTGTGTTCACATATATTCAAAAATGGCACATCAAGTTTGACATCTATAATGCTGGATGATTTTGGTTGTCTCATTTCTCATAACATGCCAATTTAAATATGTGAAGTTCAAATGTTATTTTAGAGCTCCAGTGGGAAGATCTAGATCATTCAGTTCCTCAGTTCAATGACTCGTTTAGCTCAATATACATCAGAACTCATTCAGTTTGGAGCAACATGAGAGTAAATAAATGATGACAGAATGTGGTTCACGATTTGATGTGAAAAGAAATTTAGTGATCCAACATCGTAGAGCGGATATATTTTTCATAGATTCATTAATTGAAAGAATGTAGAATATTTGACAGGTAAGAATTTTTGTACAAATTCCTGCACGTAGAAATAACTGATCATCCACCATTTAACCGGTAATGTATTCAGTTTTCATAGTATGGGGTCATGAGTGTTATAATTAGTTTAATAACTGAAATTACAACAATTTGCCAACTATCCTTCAAAAGTCTGTGATTGATAATTTTTTTTAAAGTTACCTTTGAGATCTATTTTGCTCACCAAGGCTGCGTTTATAGAAAAAATACAGTAGCACTTTATTTTACAGTCCTGTTTCTCATTTACATACTATGTACTTATTATAGTAATTACAATAACTAGGTATTAACCCTGAACCTAGCCCCACCCCATTTAGTTTCCTTATATTACCAGTACTTTCTTAGGTACAGTAAATACACTTTAGGTAAACTGTAAGTACTTGTAAGTACAGTATATGTACTGTAAAATAAAGTGCAAAGTGGTTTTATATTTTAAAATGTAATTTTCAGCATTTCTCCAGTATTTATTAATGTCACATTATTCTTCAGAAATCATTCTAATATGCTGATTTGGTGCTCAAGAAACATTTATTTTTATTAGCAATGATGAAAACGGTTTTCACCAAGACTGTAACATACAGCATCCCTGTTGAATAAAAGTATTTATTTATTTAAAAGAAGAAGAAGAAAATTCCAACTCAAACAAACTTTTGAATTGTAATTTATTTATTTATTTATTTAAATACCCACACAGTGTCCAGGAAGAAACCCCAAAAGCCTTAAACACAATTTCTTGTTTAATTTGTTATTTTTAAACACATTTATGTATGGTAGGAAAGTTCAGATATTTCATGTGTTATACATTTATGTTTGACTGTATAATTGCTCTGTGTGTTTCATGTGCAGTCAGAGGTGTAATATGTCAAAATGTTACAGCAGCTATGTATCGGCTTTGACAAGCCAGACATAGTTTATAATCGCCTATATCACCTCATGCTGTATAAAGCTTCTGCTCTACATTAATAAGCCCTGTAATATCTGGGCCTAGTTTCATATCACCACATCTAAAATCACCCCAAACATGATTCAGTTTCTGTTATAACAGTAGTTGTCACCTAAACTAGTTCCTTTAAAAAAGCATCTTTGGAGATCTCTGAAGAATAAAGCCAGATCTGTTCTTTACATCTCTATTTCATGCATACACTCCTGCGACAGCACTGTATAGAAGCCTGTGTGTAATATTTGCTAACAGAAATGGAAATATTGTTTTTTTTTATTCATATGGGCTGTATGTTTGTTACTGAATGTTTAATAAACTGTGCATTGTTTTAGATGCACAGTTTGACTTTGTCGAGTTTTCCATGATGATGTTTATCTAGAGCCTAGGTGGTTTTATAAATGTTAGTGATCACTCTTATCTTAGTATCCCATTTTTAGAAATGATAAATGTTATTATTCCATCCTTAATCCTCTGTGATGTCACTGGGTTTGGCCTTTGAACAGAGCACTTTGATGGATTCGGGCTTTTGTCTGAAACAGTAGAGCGATGACCGAATATATTGCTGTCTAATAAAAATTAGGAAATACTATTATTATTATAATTTTTTAAATACCATATTTATTTTAAGTGACACTTAAAGACACATATTTATGCTAATTCTGGACTGAAGCTTGATGTAAATGTGTTAAGACAAACATACAGTTTCTGAGCCATATCATGTATGCTCGTGATGGTAGACCACGCATTAAAAAGATTGAGGCTATAATGAATATTCAACCTCCACAAAATGTAAAAGAAGTTATAAGGATAACGGTGATGTTTCAGTATCTAGGACAAAACCTACCTGGTTTGGCGGAGATAACTCCGGGATACAAAACTCTGCAGAGTTTAATTGCAACACCGCTACAAACTAGGAAGTGTCCTCTTCCAACAGCTAGATGGATGTTTGTGACCCATAGCTTACTGTTCACGTACCTTAACTTAAACAGGATACACTCCGATTGAAAAGGTATGTCTCCACTTAGTTTGGGCAAGTGCATGTTTCTCCAAATACCTTTATAGCTGTGGTGTTCTATTAAATTGTCAGAGACACTGGTGTAGAGGTGATCCAACTTTTATGTTTACTGAATCGCTTTTAGCATAACAAGTGAACTTGGCATTTTGCTGTGTAGCTACCATACATTACAAGCATATTGCACATGCGCATTAGGAATAGCATTGATGCTTAGAACATAAAAACTCTCTCCCTTTCTTTCTTAAACAACACATCTTTAAAAAAAAAATTACTCTAAACAAACAACAAACCACAATATGAGAGTTACTTCAAATTTAAATGATAGGTTGGATTACTTGGTGTTTGACATCAACTATTCAAGTCAAGTCACCTTTATTTATATAACGCTTTAAACAAAATACATTGCGTCAAAGCAACTGAACAACATTCATTAGGAAAACAGTGTGTCAATAATGCAAAATGACAGTTAAAGGCAGTTCATCATTGAATTCAGTGATGTCATCTCTGTTCAATTAAATAGTGTCTGTGCATTTATTTGCAATCAAGTCAATGATATCGCTGTAGATGAAGTGACCCCAACTAAGCAAGCCAGAGGCGACAGCGGCAAGGAACCGAAACTCCATCGGTGACAGAATGGAGAAAAAAACCTTGGGAGAAACCAGGCTCAGTTGGGGGGCCAGTTCTCCTCTGACCAGACGAAACCAGTAGTTCAATTCCAGGCTGCAGCAAAGTCAGATTGTGCAGAATCATCTGTTTCCTGTGGTCTTGTCCTGGTGCTCCTCTGAGACAAGGTCTTTACAGGGGATCTGTATCTGGGGCTCTAGTTGTCCTGGTCTCCACTGTCTTTCAGGGATGTAGAGGTCCTTTCTAGGTGCTGATCCACCATCTGGTCTGGATACGTACTGGATCCGGGTGACTGCAGTGACCCTCTGATCTGGACACAGACTGGGTCTGGTGGCCACGGTGACCTCGGAATAAGAGAGAAACAGACTAATATTAGCGTAGATGCCATTCTTCTAATGATGTAGCAAGTACATCGTGTGTTATGGGAAGTGTTCCCGGTTCCGTTTTAATTAATGCAGCCTAAAAATCCTTTAACGGATTTGGATAATAAAAGCATATTAGTATGTTATGTGTATGCCAGGTTAAAGAGATGGGTCTTTAATCTAGATTTAAACGGCAAGAGTGTGTCTGCCTCCCGAACAATGTTAGGTAGGTTATTCCAGAGTTTAGGCGCCAAATAGGAAAAGGATCTGCCGCCCGCAGTTGATTTTGATATTCTAGGTATTTTTCAAATTGCCTGAGTTTTGAGAATGTAGCGGACGTAGAGGATTATAATGTAAAGGGAGCTCATTCAAATACTGAGGTGCTAAACCATTCAGGGCTTTATAAGTAATAAGCAATATTTTAAAATCTATACGATGCTTGATAGGGAGCCAGTGCAGTGTTGACAGGACCGGGCTAATATGGTCATACTTCCTGGTTCTAGTAAGAACTCTTGCTGCTGCATTTTGGACTAGCTGTAGTTTGTTTACTAAGCGTGCAGAACAACCACCCAATAAAGCATTACAATAATCTAACCTTGAGGTCATAAATGCATGGATTAACATTTCTGCATTTGACATTGAGAGCATAGGCCGTAATTTAGATATATTTTTTAAATGGAAAAATGCAGTTTTACAAATGCTAGAAACGTGGCTTTCTAAGGAAAGATTGCGATCAAATAGCACACCTAGGTTCCTAACTGATGACGAAGAATTGACAGAGCAGCCATCAAGTCTTAGAAAGTGTTCTGGGTTATTACAAGCAGAGTTTTTAGGTCCTATAATTAACACCTCTGTTTTTTCTGAATTTAGCAGTAAGAAATTACTATTAAGTTTTTTTTTTTTTTTTTTTTTTTTTTTTTTTTTAATATCGACTATCTATTCCATTAGTTTTTTTTGTTTATATATTTTTATTGAAAAATATGGCCATACTTCGCTGTTTTTTCTTTTTTTTAACGTACAATACGTAAAAAATAAAATAAATAAATAAAAATAAAATAAAAACGAGTACACAATGCAAACTAAGTGCAAAGTTCAAAACATACAGGCATTAGCAAATACACAAAAGCAGAAATAAAAAAAAAAATAATAAAAAATAAATAAAACCAATAACTGATAAACAACAATACGGGAGTGAGGGGGGGGGGGGTCAATCAATCAGGGGGTAAAGATGGAAGAGATTTAAAGAAAGTTAAAAAGGGCTGCCATATACTGTAAAACTTGTTGGAATCACCTCTCAGAGAATATTTAATCTTTTCTAATTTCAGAAAAAACAAAACATCCCTTAGCCTTTGAGCGCTGGAAGGGGCTTTTGTAGATTTCCAGTGGAGAAGGAGATGTCGTCTCGCCAATAAAGATGTGAAAGCAAAGATGTCTAATTGCTTTGATGTAAATCTATCATAATCCTCTGGGCATCCGAATATGGCAATATGGGGAGAGATGGTTACAGTCGTCATAAGTATTTCAGAAATAATGTCAAAGTACCTCCGCCAGAAAGAAAAAACTAACGGGCAAGAATAAAACATATGAGTGAGATTACAGGGAGAGGTACTGTATGGCATTTATCACAGCTGTCGGTGACAGTGGGGAAAATTTGTGACAAACGTGCCTTGGAGAAATGGATCCTGTACAATACTTTGAATTGTATCAAAGTAAGACAGGCATAGGTTGAGCTAGAGTGAATTTTGTTGAGGGCAACGTCCCACCAAGTGTCATGCAACTCCAACCCAAGTTCACCCTCCCAGGCAGCCTTAACTTTAGTGATGGATGAGGTATCATGATTCAGGAGTTTGTTATAGATTTCTGAAATGAATGACTTCTGAGGGGGGTCCGGAGAGAGAAATTCTTCCCACAATTGGAGAGGGGGAGGTGAGGGAAAGGATGGGAACAAGGATTTGGCGCAGTGTCTGATTTGGAAATAGCGGAAGAGGTGAGATGGCGGGAGTTGAAATTCACTAGTCAAATCTGCAAAGCTACAGAAAGTACCATCTCTATAGAAATCTTTAAAAGTTTTCAGGCCTTTGTCATACCATGTAGAAAACGTGGGATCAGATAGTGCAGGTTGAAACAAATGATTTTTTAGCAAAGGAGCAGATGGAGAAGTAGAGTTAAGATACCTTCTAAGTTGGAACCAGATTTTTAGAGTGGAAATTACCACTGGGTTATCTGTAAAGCCAGAGAAGTTGGTAGGGATAGAGGAGGTGAGCAAAGCAGGCAAAGAGGATGAGCAGCATGAATGCATCTCTAACTTGCACCATGGGGGATGTGTGGATTTGGACCAAAATGAGATTTTATGAATATGTGTTGCCCAGTAGTATAATTTGGGTATTTGGGAGAGAGAGTCCGGCATTAAGTTTACATCTCTGAAGAATTGATTTACTTATTCTGGATGCCTTTCCACACCATAAAAAGATAGATATATCCTGATCAATAGTTTTAAAAAAGCGCTTAGATAGGAATATAGGGAGACTTTGGAATAGAAACAAGAACTTGTGTAAAATGTTCATTTTAACTGTGTTGATCCTACCTATAAGCGAAAATAGCAAGCCCTTCCATCTTTGAAAGTCAGACTTAATTTTAGACATTAAAGGGGAGAAATTGGCAGAAAAAAGATAGGTTAGCTTTCTGGTTACATTAACTCCTAAATACTTAAAACCTAAGGGGCTCAATTTGAAGGGGATATCAGACTGACTCAGTTGACAGGCTAGAGCGTTAACAGGATAACATTCGCTTTTGGAGATATTAACTTTGTAACCTGAAAAAAGAACCACATTTCTGAATAAAGGACAAAATTACTGGTATAGAGCGGCCGGGGTCGGAGACATATAACAACAAGTCGTCCGCGTAAAGAGAAAGTTTAAATTCCATTCCAAAACGTGAAATACCAGAAAAAATGGAGGAGGATCTCAGATAGATAGACAAAGGCTCTATGGCCAGCGCAAAGAGTAAAGGAGATAATGGACAACCCTGTCAGGTGCCTCGAGATAAAGGAAAATAAGCAGATTGAACGCCATAAGTGGAGATACTAGCTTCTGGGGATGTATAGAGAAGGCGTATCCATGAAATGAATATATCACCCTACCCAAATTTATTTAGTACGGCAAGCAGGAAGTTCCATTCGACCCTATCGAATGCCTTTTCAGCGTCAACTGAGATGACCACTTCAGGGGTTATAGTGTAATTTTTAGAGTATATTATATTTAAAAGGGTGCGGATGTTGTAAAATAACTGACGGCCCTTTATAAAGCCAGTTTGCTCTTCTGAAATAATGGCCGTAAGTAATCTTTTCAAGCGGCTGGTCAGAGCCTTAGCAAGGATTTTTGCATCCACGTTTAGTAGAGATAAGGGTCTGTAAGAACCACAGAGATCGGGATCCTTGTCTTTCTTTAACAGCAGACTTATGGAGGCTTTTCTTAAAGTAAGAGGGAGAGAGCCAACCTGCAGAGATTCCATATATACAGAAAGCAAAATCGGGGCCAATTTAGATTGAAATCTTTTTAAAAATTCCACTGGGAATCCATCAGGGCCAGGAGTTTTAGATTTTTGCATGTTGTTAATAGCAGTGTCTGTCTTATACAGAGAAGAATAGAATGAGCAGAATACAGAGTTAATGGAATTAGGGTCAGTATGCAGTGTGCCTGAGGGATCTTTGATTTGAAGAATCATATGTGAGGCAGCCTGGCGACGCAACTGATGGGCTAGGAGCCGGCTTGCCTTATCGCCATGCTCATAATATGTGGAACGCAAGCGCAAAAGAAGGTGCTCTGCCTCAGTAGTCGTAACGAGGTCAAATTCAGTTTGTAAATCAACACGGTCTTTGAGCAAGTTAAGGGAGGGGCAAGTGGCTAGCTGTTGATCTAATTTGTCCAATCTAGTTGAAAGCTCTTGAAGTTTAGCTATTCAAGTTTTATTTAAATGTGCAGAGTAGGAAATTATTTGACCACGCAAGTATGCTTTGAGTGATTCCCATAGCAGTGAACAAGAAATAGGATCAGCCTTGTTTTGATTGATCATGATAAAATCATCAATTGAAGATACAATAAAAGAGTTAAATGTATCATCTGATAAGAGCAGAGTATTTAACCTCCATGGTGAGGAGTATCGGGATTGCGGAGAGAGCTGAATATCCAAAGAGAACGGGGCATGGTCAGAGATAACTATAGGATGATATTTAATCATTGACACCTTGGAGATAAGTTTAGCATCAATGAAAAAATGATCAATCCGAGAAAAGGATTTATGCATATGTGAAAAAAAGAATACTCCTTGATGGTAGTGTTATAGAATCTCCAGGGATCAATGCAACCATTTTTAGCCATGAAGTCAGAGAGCGATCTGGACATTAATGATGGGGTCAAGCTTTTGGGAGAGGAGCGGTCTAACCTAGGATCAATAACACAATTCATGTCCCCTCCAAAGATAAGGAGGTTATCATGCAGAGAAGGGAGACGTTCAAATACGTTATTCATAAAAACCTTATTCTCAAAATTTGGAGCATAGATATTGACTAGTAATACAGGAATGTGCGACAGCTGAAATGATTAAATATCTGCCATTTTCATCAGAAATCAATTTAGAAGTAGAAAATTGAACTGATTTACCAATTAAAATAGCAACTCCTCTGGCTTTAGAGTTAAAGTTGGAGTGAAACACCTCAGAGACCCACGGGCATTTTAGCCTGACCTGGTCTGAGGTGCGCATGTGGGTTTCTTGTAGAAACACTATGTCCGCATTAAGCCTTTTCAAGTGAGTAAATACCCTAGATCTTTTTATGGGGCTTCCCAAACCCTTGATGTTCCAACTCACAAACCTAATATGTGAACCTCTAATGGTGGGTCCTGAATTGCCAGTGTTGGTAGACATTTATGAATTATTAACTAAGAGCCGTAGATGAATGAAGAACACCACCCCAGAGAGAGAGAGAGGAAAGAGAGAAAAAAAGGGGGGGGGGGCAAACACACACACACACACACACACACATAAACTGGATGGACAATCAGGCTGAACATTAGCCACACCCCTCCCACCCTCACCAAAGCACTTACATCGACCCCATCCCCAAACGTTGGAGAACCCAGTGCAAACTCCACTAGAAGTAAATTCCCTAAGGACAAGGCTACCGGCTTTTGCCTAATGGAAACAGTTAAGCTTAAGACGGGCTTCCGCAACTTACAACAATAAAGAACAAGGCACACGTGATGAACATCAGCTGTAACAAAGCACTTAGTGTGTTAAGTAAAAATATCGTAATTGTCCATACCACTTCCACGATGGTAAAACTGCCTGAAAAGAAACCAGATCTCTTACTTGGTTAATGTCTTAATGTATGCTCTGGCATCCTCCGGTGATTTGGACACTCTCTCAGTACCGTCATATGTAACACGGAGGCGAGCCGGGTAAAGAAGGCCATACCGTAACCCAGGCAACGTTATCTCACGGAGCTGGCGGCGAATGTCATTGAAGGCAGCACGGGCACAGGCAGTCTTCGCGGTATGGTCAGGGAAGATATGTACAGCCATATCACTGATCTTTATTCTTTGTTAGGATCTAGCTTGCCGCAAAATGTCCACACAGTCTGTATGATAGTGCAGCCGGGCGATTAGGGGACGTGGGCGTTCCCCGGGTTTGGGCTTGGCCTGCAGGGTGCGGTGAGCGCGATCCAAAATGGGCTCTTTATCCAGCTGAAAGACCTCTTTGAGCAGAATAGAGACAGCCGACATCATGGAAGAGCTGGTTGAGTCTTTGGGCACACCTATGATCCTAATATTATTGCGACGTGATCTGGCCTCGAGATCCTCACATTTGTTGTCCACTCTTAGCAGCTCGGCAGACAGATGTTCCACTTTAGACTGTAGTGAAGCAATGTCATCACTGTAGGTGGAGAGTGAAGTTTCCATTTCAACTACAGTGCTCTCCAGGGCGCTCACTTTAGCCTGGATGTTTGTTATAGAACCAGTCAATTTGGAGTTAGCTGCCTGCAGCTCCGTCTTGATAGACGTAAAATGTTCGCTTAGGGCAGCCTGGAGCTCGGTTTTGAAAATAGCTGCCATGTCTTTACGAAGTGATGAGAGCAGCTCCTCCTTGAAATCGGGTGGGGCAGCGGGCATTACAGCACTGTCGCAAGGGGAGGAGGAATCACTACCAGGCGGGGATGAAGCGTGTGCAGCAGGCTGCTGAAGCGCAGCAGATGGAGCATTGCCAGATTTGGGTTTAGCAGGCATTTTACTCAGCAATAGTTAAAGAAGAAGTGTTAGATAGAGCTCACACCAAGAAAAATAACGCGAAAATGTGTCAATGAACGTAATTTAACGCTAACTGCAGGAGCTCCGAAAGTTGCGTCCTACTCCATAGATCGTTAAGCCAGAAGTCTCCATTAGTTTTTCAAATTGGTGTGTTTCACCAGGCCGTGAAGAAATATAGAGTTGAGTACCTTCAGCATAACAGTGAAAGCTAAAACCATGTTTCCTGATGATATCTCCCAAGGGTAACATATAAAGTGTGAAGAGTAGCAGCCCTAGTACTGAGCCTTGAGGTACTCCATACTGCACTTGTGATCGATATGATACCTCTTCATTCACTGCTACGAACTGATGGCGGTCATATAAGTACGATGTAAACCATGCTATTGCACTTCCATTAATGCTAACAAAGTGCAAAATGCAAAATGTTGTGGTCAATTGTGTCAAACGCAGCACTAATATCCAATAGAACTAATAGAGAGATACAACCACGATCAGATGATAAGAGCAGGTCATTTGTAACTCTAAGGAGAGCAGTCTCAGTGCTATGATACGGTCTAAATCCTGACGGGAAATCCTCACATATACCATTTTTCTCCAAGTTTCCAGTATCTTGGACAGAAAAGGGAGATTCGAGATTGTTCTATAATTAACTAGTTCTTTGGGGTCAAGTTGTGGTTTTTTGAGGAGAGGCTTAATAACAGCCAGTTTGAAGGTTTTGGAGACATATCCTAATGACAATGAGGAATTAATAATAGTCAGAAGAGGATCTATGACTTCTGGAAGCACCTCTTTTAGGAGCTTAGATGGTATAGGAACTAACATACATGTTGTTGGTTTAGATGATTTAACAAGTTCTTCCTCTCCTATAGTAGAGAATGAGTGGAACTGTTCCTCAGGGGGTCTATAGTGCACTGTCTGATGCAAGCTGTAGCTGACGGCTGAATGTTTACAATTTTATCTCTAATAATATCGATTTTAGAAGTAAAGTAGTTCATAAAGTCATTACTGCTGTGATGTTGGGAAATGTCAACACTTGTTGAGGCTTTATTTTTCATTAATTTAGCCACTGTATTGCATAAATACCTGGGGTTATGTTTGTTTTCTTCTAAAAGAGAAGAAAAGAAATCGGATCTAGCAGTTTTTAATGCTTTTCTGTAGGATAGGTTACTTTCCCGCCAAGCAATACAAAATATCTCTAGTTTTGTTTTCCTCCAGCTGCGCTCCATTTTTCGGGCTGCTCTCTTTAGGGTGCGAGTATGCTCATTATACCATGGTGTCATGGTGTCCTTAACCTTCCTTAAGCTATTGAGAACTATTGAGTACTACTTCCAACTACTCTGAATGAGATGCTGGAGCCTGTCTGTTTCTAGAAATCTTGGTGATGTCACAATTTGTGGAAGATCATTACCATGCTCACATTGCACAAAAACAAAATACAATAAAATAAAATAAAAATAAGTGATAGAATGCCTAGCTCATGCATCTGTAATCATGGAGCCTTTGGTCAAGGTTACAGAGTTTGGGACAGCATTGTAGGGTGTTGTGAGTTTATGTTGTTTGGTCTGCCAGTGCAAAACTTGGTCCCCAATCTGTAGAGTGTGAGAGGAAGCATGTCGGCAAGAAGCAACATAAACTTTCTTTGCTTTGGCTGCGCTGTCTCTTTTTTGTAGATCATGATCAGACACAGCAGGTGTTTTTGTGGTTAGGTTTGGGATCTTTGTGCATATCTTGCAGCGAAAAATGAGCTCAGCTGGGGATGTGTTGGTAGTGCTATGTTGTGTCGCACGATATCCCCTTAGAAATGATGAACAGCTGCTGTCTCCATGTAATTTGTATGGTTCCTGCGACAGAAATTTGCTGAAATAATCACTGTTTAAGAGATGTCCATTGATCGTCTTCAAAACTTTAGGAACTCCAAACACTAAGAAAACATTTCCTGTGATGACAAGCATATATTCACCTGTTTCTAGATGACTATAGAAATCAGCAGTGACCTCTTGCCGGGCATTTCCAGGAAGCTTATACATTTGCAATGGCTCAGAATGTGCTACCAGTGTGTTGGCTTGGCAGGCAAGACTGCCATAACTTCAGCTTTGTTATCCATGTCTTGGAACCATACCTTCTCTCTTAGGAGGGTCTTTGTTTGCTTAAGCATTTACATTTTAGCAGTTTTGGGCCATGTACCATAGTGTCAGTAATTGAACCCCAGTTATTAGTGTAAATGAGGGAGCACACATTTTGGAGGACAGGGCTGTAATCAGAGTTTTTCGTTTGATTTGATCAAGAGTCATGGCTTTCGGTTTTTCGTGCTGTGAAAATTTATTTATTCTTTTGCAACTTTTGTGGTTCGAGTGTTGCATAGCGCTAGTGTGAAAACAGGGTGATGAGACGTAGTCCACAGGGTTGTTTGAGCCTTTACTGTACTTTACGGTAAAATTATAAGCTTGAAGTCTGAGTCACCAACACTCAATTTTAGCGGTTGGTTTGGAGTATGGAATACTCCAGATGAGCTCAAGGGGTTTGTGATCTGTTATTAGTGTGGGATTTCCATAAATGTAAAGGTGAAAATGTGCACAACTCTTGTGAGTTCACACAATTGTGAGTGGTTTGCACTCTATTTGAGTGTATCACCTTTCAACATCAGTGAGAGCCTTCCTAGAATACCAAGGATGGATAGCTGTCCATTGTGGTTTTGAAGCAGAATTGCATCTAGACCCACAGGGCTGGCATCAACTATGAGCCCAGTGTCTTTTATAGGAAAAAAGTAGGCCCTAACTGTGTAATGTGTCAGGAGCTCTTTGAGGTGCTTGAATGCTGACTCTTGTTCAGCACCCCATTCCCAGGGTGTGCCTTTCCATGTGAGCCTTCTCAATGATTCTGTTACAGTTGCGAAGTCAGGAATGAAACCTGAGCAATAATTTGCCATGCCTAGAAGACTGTTCAGTAGCACTTGTTGGAGCACTGGCGTGTTGGACTGCAAGCACTTTTTTGGGGTCAGCAGATATACCATGCTCTGAGAAGACAAATCCTCAGAATTAAAGTGTAGACTTTGTTCAACTCGTTAAATGTTTTCAACTCACATTTTTTTGTGATTGAGCGTGAGATTTGCTGGAAGAAATGCAGTCAGTTCGCTTGTGTCGATCCATACACTATGATGTCATCACTGACATTCTTGACATCAGGAATGCCTTGAAGCATTTGTCTGATTGCATTTGGAAATACTTCGGCAGCAGATGAAATTCCAAAGTTGAGATGGTTGTATCTCATCAAACCACAGTGATATAAATTACTTTTTCAAAGGGCAGTGAAATCATACTGCTAGTTAGTGTATTGTGCTGATGCATGATTGGTTTGGACATGAGGTTGTGGGTTCATGGACATGAAATTATATAAAATATTGGATTTAATTTGCAATTTGGATTATTTTTATTAGATCCTCAATTCCGGTCAAGGAGCATGAAAGAACACTGTATGACAAGTCAAGTCACCTTTATTTATATAGAGCTTTAAACAAAATAAATTGCGTCAAAGCAACTGAACAACATTCATTAGGAAAACAGTGTGTCAATATGCAAAATGGAAGTTAAAGGCAGTTCATCATTGAATTCAGTGATGTCATCTCAGTTCAGTTTAAATAGTGTCTGTGCATTTATTTGCAATCATGTCAACGATATCGCTGTAGATGAAGTGAAATATTGTTCATTGTTCAGAGAATAATGTTTAATGTTCAGAGTATGTTTTATTGTATGAATATCTTAATCAGAATCAGAATGAGCTTTTATTGCCAGGTATGTTTACACATACGAGGAATTTGTTTTCGTGACAGAAGCTCCGCAGTACAACAGAATGACAGCGACAGAACATAAAACACATAATAAAAGAATATAAAAATACAAAAAATACAAATAAGTAGACAAGGAATGACAATATACAAATTGACAATTGTAGGCAGGTATATTACAAAAATGCAGTTATGTATGTACATGTATATTATGTGCAAAATTTAAGTGTATACTAAGTATGTGTGTTAGATAAATTAAGTGTATGTGTATATAAATATAAAGTGTAGTGTGTTCAGTGTGTTCAGTGTGTATCAGCTGTTCATAAGATGGATTGCCTGAGGGAAGAAACTGTTCCTGTGTCTGGTCGTTCTGGCGCTCAGTGCTCTGTAGCGTCGACCAGATGGCAACAGTTCAAAGAGGGAGTGTGCTGGAAGTGAGGAGTCCAGAGTGATTTTAACAGCCCTTTTGCTCACTCTGGATAAGTACAGTTCTTGAATAGAAGGGAGGGTTGAACCGATGATTCGCTCAGCAGTCCGGACTACCCTCTGTAGTCTTCTGAGGTCCGATTTAGATGCTGAGCTGAACCAGACAGTTACTGAAGTGCAGAGGATGGATTCGATGATGGTGGAGTAGAACTGTTTCAGCAGCTCCTGTGGCAGGTTAAACTTCCTCAGCTGGCGAAGGAAGTACAACCTCTGCTGGGCCTTTTTCACAATGGAGTCAATGTGAATGTCCCACTTCAGGTCCTGAGAGATAGTGGTGCCCAGGAACCTGAATGACTCCACTGCAGTCACAGTGCTGTTCATGATGGTGAGTGCGGGGAGTGCAGGGGGGTTTCTCCTGAAGTCCACAGTCATCTCCACTGTTTTGAGCGTGTTAAGCTCCAGGTTGTTGAGAGTGCACCAGACAGCCAGCTCTTTAACCTCCTGTCTGTAAGCAGACTCGTCACCGTCCTGAATGAGGCCGATGAGTGTGGTGTCATCTGCAAACTTCAGGAGCTTGACAGAGGGGTCCTTAGATGTGCAGTCATTAGTGTACAGGGAGAAGAGCAGTGGGGAGAGAACACAGCCCTGGGGAGCTCCGGTGCTGATTGTACGGGTGCTGGATGTGTATTTTCCCAGCCTCACTAGCTGCTGCCTGTCTGTCAGGAAGCTGTTGATCCACTGACAGACGGAGGTGGGCACGGAGAGCTGAGTTAGTTTGGGCAGGAGGAGGTTTGGCATGATCGTATTAAAAGTCGAGCTGAAGTCCACAAACAGGATCCTCACATAGGTCCCCGGTCTGTCTAGGTGTTGCAGAACATAATGCAGTCCAATGTTTACTGCATCGTCCACAGACCTGTTTGCTCTGTAGGCAAACTGAAGAGGATCTAGCAAGGGTCCAGTGATGTCCTTCAGGTGGGCTAGCACCAGTTTTTCAAATGACTTCATGACTACAGACGTTAGAGCCACAGGCCTGTAGTCATTTAGTCCTGTAATTTTGGATTTCTTTGGGATGGGGATGATGGTGGAGCGTTTGAAGCATGAAGGGACTTCGCACAGCTCCAGCGATCTGTTGAAGAGGGGGCCAGCTGGTCAGCACAGGATTTCAGACAGGCTGGTGTAACGCAATCTGGGCCTGGTGCTTTTTTCCTTTTCTGCTTCCGGAAGACCTGGCGCACCGCATCCTCGCTGATCTGTATTGCAGGTGTGGGGGAGAGGGGGGATGCAGGAGGTTTGAATGGTGACAGTGCTTGATTGGAGAGGTGTTCAGGATGGGTTGCAGGAGCTGTTAATGGTGTGAACGGTTGTTTGGAGAGGCATTCAGGGTTGGTTGCAGGAGTTGTTATTGGTGTGAACGGTTGTGTGGAGAGGTGTTCAGGGCAGGTGATGGGTGTTCTTTCAAACCTGCAGTAAAACTCGTTCAGATCGTCTGTCAGTCGTTGATTTTCCACAGTGCTGGGGGGTGGTGTCTTGTAATTGGTGATCTTCTTTAGACTTTTCCACACTGATGCTGAGTCGTTCGAAGTGAACTGAGTCCTTATTTTTTCAGAATAATTCCTCTTTGCCACTCTGATCTCCTTTTCCAGTGTGTATTTAGCCTGTTTATACAAGACATTGTCCCCCTTCCTGTAAGCATCTTCTTTGGCCTGACGGAGCTGTCTGAGTTTTGCAGTGAACCACGGTTTGTCATTGTTGTAATTTAGTTGAGTCTTGGTAGGAATACACATATCCTCACAGAAACTGATATATGATGTTACGGTCTCTGTGAGTTCGTCCAGATCGGTGGCAGCAGCTTCAAAAACACTCCAATCAGTGAGGTCAAAACAAGATTGTAAATCCTGCTCTGCTTCATTAGTCCATCTTTTTACAGTCCTTAATACAGGTTTAGCTGATTTTAGTTTCTGCCTGTAGGTCGGTATAAGATGAACCAGAAGGTGATCAGAACGTCCCAA